>NC_087205.1:80877010-80889510 GCF_015104395.2 Macrobrachium nipponense
GACCATTGCCAGAAGGACGAGGGCAATTATCCTTCCATGTCATTATTTGCACTTAATACCAAGTAATGTAAAGGTTGTTATATTATATTCTGCTAATGAAATATATATATAAGTGTTAGGAATATTAAACTGTAATTGATCAAATTTCGGGGTTTTATTTGAGACATTTTCATGAAAGCATGAATTCTCATATAGAAAGCTGTAAAAAAAAAATAGTCGTATAACCCGCAATCATACGTATTCAATTTAATGTTTTCATTCTGTATGAAAAATCAAATTTTACCTTGTCGGGAAACAGACCGAAAATATGTATATATAAAAAATAATAAAATAATGGAAAACGCTGGTGAGTTTATGAAAATTTCACCATAAAAGCTAAGGGCAAATTAGAATATTTTGCAAAATAGCTCAGGTAAGATAAGATTGTCATCCTGAACTGAGCTGGGACTTAGGAGTGAGATCATTATTTATACTGGTAGTTAGGAATTGTAAAAGACGTGATTGTTGAGAATATTACTCGAGTTTTATTATTATTATTATTATTATTATTATTATTATTATTATTATTATTATTATTATTATTATTATTATTATTATTATTATTATTATTATTCCAAACGTGTATTCTCGTGGAATAATATAAAATATAAGGCAGGTTGGCGTGAAAGAGACATATCAAGAGGAAACTTACAGTCTCACTGTTTCCGATGAACGTTTATTGTTTTTGTTTCATTGTTTTAGGAACAGGATTAAATAATTACGGATGGATTCCATTTACCAACAAACAGTTCCTCTTCTGTTCTTATTCCTTTTTCGTTGCTAACATATTTGAAAGATATGTACAAAACTGATATGTTACATATTTAAATTAGAGTGGTTACCTTTGGTTTCCAGTCCTGGCGGTGTCCGGCTACACAATTTCCCAAGGAACCTGGATGACATTGTCATACAAACGGGTTCTTCTAGTGTTTAGCTGGCGAACATTGGGACTAGGGATTGACTGAGAGACCCCTCCTCTTTTTTCCCATAGAAGCCGGTGGGAACTTCAGGGCTTGGGAAAGCCCTGATTTACTTTGTTGAAAGCTGAATGGGCAAACAAAAACATTGTCCGTCGGTGAAGATATATTAAAGAACTATTTGCAGCAAATGCATTAATTATTTCTTTTTTGTATATGTTCAAGGCCCTAACAGGTTAATCCCTTAGAAACTTTTGAAACTAATTATGTGAACGTTTTTCCAAAAGTAAGTTTCGTTGCTAGATGATTGGATTAAATATATATACGGAGACAGAACACAATTATGAAAAATTCATACATAAGAATTTACATTTTATGCAAAATTTCATGAATTGTTAAATTGGTAGTTGTTGAAAGTGTATAATAACAGGTAATGTGGCATCCACCATAAACGCATCAAATATTTGCGAAGGGTAATACAAACAGTTACATTGCCTCCAGGCGATCACACTAAACATCGGACTAAATAGTTCCCACAAATCTGTAAATGTTATGGACTAAACTGTTGGTTCATCCGCATCATAAATGACATCCTTTCTCATCGGCAAAAAGAGATTATTCATGAGAGTGTGTTATGAGCCGATCAAATAAAAGGGCAGAGTACATTTATCTCTGTGCATACATCAGCGGTATTAATGGCAGATACTGTGTTGATGAAATTATGACTGCTTCCATCGCCACAAAATTCAAGCGATAGCTTACAGCTCTGTTACCTCAGCGGGTCAAAGAAAGTTTATTCCTTTCACATCCCTTAGGAGGTTCGATATTACAGCTATTTTCCTGTTTTTATAATAAAAAAAGTAGGAAAAATTTTTATGTAATTATTTTCCACGGTTTGTAATTTCCTTAAAACATACGCATATGCTGCCTATAGGTAATGTAGAACACTATTGCGCTAAAAGTTTCCAGTGATGAGAAATCTATTTTTCCAGTTAAAGAAAAAAAAGCGATTTTCTCCCAAACAGAGGATTTTCTTTCTTCCTTCAGTTCTCTCTATCAATTTCTCTGTCACTGTCTGTCATGGCAATAGATCTATAGCGAAGTAAAATATATTAAAGGAAAGGAATATGCATCTTCTTCAAGTAGGTCTGCAGCAAGGAAGCGTTCGCGCACATTTTGGAGGCGCTTGTTCTCTTGATTATTCTAGAATCTCCAGGTGAGTTGTGGAACGCAACGCGCGCCGTCACGTCGTCAGAAATGCCGCGTATTATGATGCAACATTTCGTCTAGATCCTTCTAAAAAGTTCCTGTCGGGAGTCTGTGACGTTGGCTGTTATCCTCCACCCCCTTCAGCCCCGCCCCAGATCGCCGTATACATATATATATATATATATATATATATATATATATATATATATATATATATATATATATATATATATATATATATGCCCTGAGGAAGTAGAGATCATCAGAGAGAGATAAGAGAAGAAGGAACAGACGAAGGATAAGAGAGGAAGTAGGCGCACAAGTGAGTGGGATAGGATTCGAGTCAAGTCGTCCAGTCAGAGAGAGAGAGAGAGCGACAGAGATATTTCGACGTTGAGCAAGCCTTCAGAGTAGAAACGTCCTACAAGGTGGTTTTGAGGAGTAACCTGCCCTTTGAGTATCAAGAATAGACATTGCTTTCTGCAGTATGGAGTCAAGAAGTCTGAAGTTTTTCAGTTCTCCTTTATGAAGTCATCGCTTCGAGCATTGATTTTCGGCAGCTGCAAGACTGGCCAGCAAGTATTTCATTACCTCACTGTTTCCCCAGTTCATGTATTATAAGATTTTACTTTTGTTATGTAAATATGAGAAACCATTCTGCATTTATCTTTGTTAGTAAGCTTGTAAATAAACTTTTGTTCTGTTTGTGTTTCTTTCTATATTCGCATCCAGAGTTTCAACTGTTGGTGTTGAATCCTTTTGTTTTTTATAATTAAGAACCTGTAGCGGACCACGGGTGTCCGTGACATTATTGGCGACCTTGCTAGGCTATTCAGCACCATAACATTGAAACAAGGAGAATATAGAAAGAACCAGAATGAGTGAGATGGTGAAAGAGTTTATTGAGTCTGGTAAGCTTCTAGGTCTAGAGGGGAATGATCTCCGTTAGTATGTTGAAAGGAAAGAAAGAGAAAAGTATGAGAGAGATGAAAGAGCGGCTGAGAGAGAAGTAATGAAAATGCAGCAAGAGAGAGAGAAGCAATGAAAATGCAGCAAGAGAGAGAAGCAATGAAAATGCAGCACGAGAGAGAAGTAATGAAAATGCAGCCAGAGAGAGAAATGTTGGTAATGCAGCAGGAAGAAAGAGAAAGAACGTATGCATGAGCAGGAAGAAAGAGAGAAAGAACGTAAGCAAGAGTTGGAAATCGCTGATAGGTTAGGTATGAGTGCAGTGCTGAAATTAGTACCAAAGTTGATGAGGAAAATGTAACGACATATTTCATGTGTTTTGAGAAGTTAATGGAAAGAGTAGGTTCTCCTAAAGAAATGTGGACTCGACATTTACAGTCAGTTTTGAGTGGCAGGGCACTTACCGTGTATAGTTGCATGTCTAAGGAGGAATGTGATGATTATGATATTGTGAAAGAAACTGTTCTTAGTGTGTATAAGCTAGTACCGGAGGCGTACCGTAAGAAATTTAGAAGTTTGAGAAAGGATGAGAATATTACGTACGTAGAATATGTTAAAAAGTTAGAAAGGCTGTTTTTTTATTGGTTAACTTCTGCTAAAATTGAGGATTTTGATGGTTTGAAGAACTTAGTGTTGTTGGAAAACTTCAAAGATAACATATCCCGTGAGATTAAGCTTTATATAGAAGATAGGCAAGAAGTATCTTTTGCAGGAGCAACTAGGTTAGCAGACGATTATAGTTTGACTCATAATTTAAGTGTCAGTAAGAAGCGAAATGATCCTTCGTCTGGTAGAGTACAAAGCAGTAAAGTTTTCGGTTCTAGTAATAGCAATGCGAGTAAAAGTGACTATTCCTGTTATGCATGCGGAAAACCTGGTCATACATCTAAGGTTTGTAAGAATAGAGTGGCATCCTGTGGCTCAGAATTAACTTGTTTCCGATGTAATGGGAAAGGGCATTTAGCGAGAAATTGTCCAGTAGAAAGGAAGGACGGTAAGAAACCAGTGTCTCTAGTTAACCTTTCGTCAAGTAGGAATGATGTGAAGAGAAGCTAGGAAATTTTTGGTGAATTTCTGTCAGAAGGTGTAGTTTCCTCTCTTGGAGGAGTAGACTCGAGAGAAGTAGTCTTGCTTCGAGACACAAGAGCTGCTGTCTCATTAATTAGGAGAGAGAGTGTGCCAAACAGGGCAGAAATCAATTTGGAAGCAAAAGTCATGTTAGGTGGATTTCCTAACACTTGTGTTCTTTGTCCTTTGTTGAAGTTAAACTTAGAAAGTCAGGTAGTGTCAGGAGAAGTGAAAATAGCAGTTGTTGACAGTTTGCCCGTTGATGGCGTTGACATTATTGTCGGTAATGACTTAGTTTTATCCAAGCGTGGGAATCCTGTTGTAAGTGAGATTCCAGTGCCTGAAATGATAGTAACTAGGTCAGGTTTAGATATAGACATACACTACAGTCATAGTTTGTCCGTGGATTGAACAAGTGTGAGTTCATGGATTCGAACGAGAGTGAGTTCGTGGATTCGAACGAGTGTGATAGAGGTGGCGAGGTTGATCTTGGCTTGAGTGGGGCTGAGAGACCTGACTCTATCAGTGTTGACAGTAATAGCCAAGCAGAAGGTGTAGCTGTCGAGAGTAATGTACTCGATGTAGTGGAATCAAGTAATAGTTACGGTGATGAATTAGGTACTAACCTTTTGAATAAGGATGAGCTAGTCAAGTTTCAGAGAGAGGATGAGACACTAACCCATATTTTTCAATGTAAGCTGGATGATGATTTCGAGAATGTGTGTAAGGAAACGTTTTGTTTGAAAGATGAAGTTTTGTGTCATTATGTTCGGCCTAAGTCAGGTAGTAAAGAGGAAATCACCTAACAATTAGTGGTTCCTAGGAAGCTTCGTGAATTAGTTTTGAAGTTAGCACATGATGAGCAAGGACATTTAGAAGTAAATAAAACTTTCAGGTGTATTAGTAGGGTGTACTTTTGGCCTAAAATGAGGAGTGACGTAAGGAGGTATGTTTAAAGCTGTCATGAATGCCAAATTGCCGGGAAACCGAATCAATTAATTCCCAGAGCTCCGTTGTGTAATATTCCTTCAGTAGGCGAACCTTTTGAGAATGTAGTTATTGATATGGTCGGACCGTTGCCTAGAAGTAAGGGAGGGAGTATATTTCTGTTGACAATCATTAACAGACTAACTCGCTATGACGAGGCGATACCCGTAAGAAGCTGCAACGCAAGGACCGTAGTTAAACGATTGTTAGATTATAATTATTTTTCTAAGTTTGGTCTGCCTCGTATTATACAGAGGGATAATGGTAGTAATTTTGTATCCAAATATTTCAAGGATAGAATGAAAGAGTTAGGCATTAAACTAGTAACTTCCACACCTTATCACCCCGCATCACAAGGCATTGTTGAGTGGTTTCACCAAACATTAAAGAGTTGTGTTTACGAAAACTGTGTAGTAACTTTGAATATGACTGGGAAGAAAAGTTACCTTTCGTTCCATTAGCTTTTTGGTTGGCATCGAATGACACTACAGGATTTAGTCCTTTCGAGCTGGTTTTCGGTCACACCGCTAAAGGTCCTTTGGAAATGCTAAAATGTAACTTAAATGCTTAAAGAAGGTAAAGAAGACTACATAACTAATCTAGAGCATTATAAAAACAATTTGAGAGATGCTTGGTAATTAGCGAAGCAGAACGAGACTAAACGGAAACATGATCTTAGAGCAAAAGAGAGAAGGTCCTGTGTGGGAGATAAAGTTTTAGTACTAGTCCAGAAAGAAGGCCCGTCCTTATCTTATAAGTTCGAATTTCCTTTTTCAATTTCAGAGAAGAGAGGAAATCCAAATTATTCGGCTGATATGGGTAAAAGTAGAGCAAAGTGGATGCATGTAATCTTGCTTCAGAATTATAAAGAACTGCCCGTGCCTGTAGTGTCACAGAGAGAAATTAGTTTTTAGAAAAAAACAAGAGGTTTTTTAGTATTTCTAAGTTTTTAATCAGAGTTCAGAAAACAAAAAAAATTAAGAGAAAAGGATAATGTTATAGCTGATAGCCGCTAGAGATTTTTCAGAATGAGTAGCCTGATGGCCGTTTTCTGCTTTAGCACAAATGGGTGAGTGAATGGGGAAGTGTGTATGTTTAGCTGAATTAAAGCTTTATGCAGAATTGTTCCCCTCCTGTTTGATTCTTGTTTCTTTAAAAAAAAATTAAATCAGTTGATTTAATTTTTTTTGGGGGGGGAATGTGTCATGGTAATTGCTCTCTATAGCGAAGTAAAATATATTAAAGGAAAGAAAAAGGCATCTTCTTCGAGTAGGTCTGCAGCAAGGAAGCATTCGTGCACGTGTTGGAGCCGCCTGTTCTCTTGATTATTCTAGAATTGCCAGGTGTGTTGTGGAACGCAACACGTGCTGTCACGTCGTCAGAAACACCGCATATTATGATGCAACATTTCGTCTAGATCCTTCTAAAAAGTTCCTGTCGGGAGTCTGTGACGTTCGGTGTTGTGCTCCGCCCCCTTCAGCCCCGCCCCAGATCGCCATATATATATATATATATATATATATATATATATATATATATATATATATATATATATATATATATATATATATATATGCCTTGAGAAGGTAGAGAACAGCAGAGAGATTAGTGAGAGATCATCAGAGAGAGATACAAGAAGGAGGAACAGACGAAGGATAAGAGAGGAAGAAGGCGCATGATTGAGTGGGATCAGATTCGAGTCAAGTCGTCCAGTCAGAGAGAGAGTGACAGATATTTTGACGTTGAGCAAGCCTTCAGAGAAGAAACGTCCTACAAGGTGGTTTTGAGGAGTAACCTGCCTTTCGAGTATCAAGAATAGACATTGCTTTCTGCAGTATGGAGTCAAGAAGACGTCTGAAGTTTTACAGTTCTCCTTTGTGAAGCCATCGCTTCGAGCATTGATTTTCGGTAGCTGCAAAACCGGCCAACAAGTATTTCATTACTTCACTGTTTCCCCAGTTCACGCATTGTAAGATTACTTTTGTTATGTAAATATGAAAAACCATTCTGCATTTATCTTTGTTAGTAAGCTTGTAAATAAACTTTTGTTCTGTTTGTGTTTCTTTCTATATTAGCATCCAGAGTTTCAACTGTTGGTGTTGAATCATTTAAGTTTATTATAATTAAAGAACCTGTAGCGTAACACGGCTGTCCGTGACACTGTCCTCGTAGAAAATTTTGATTAGAAACTTTGAAATCTCTTTTTCTCTCCATAACCTTTGTTAAACGATCGATAGACTGGTTTCAATGAAATGGGCGTGTTTAATAGCCTTTTTCAGTGTCGTTGGTGTTAGTAATTACCTGGCATATTTATTCAGAAGTTTTTAATAAAAGATTAAGATTTTACTCTAATTCAAGAGACTAATCTCAGATCTTGAATTGAAAGTTTTACATGAAATTTCACTACTGTCGAATCATGTGTAATATTCAAAAGTTTGAATCTTCGGGCTGATGGTTTGGCATTGGGTCATATGATATCTCAGGCGACTGTATTGTTCTTAACAACGATGGATCATGGTAATCAGGGCTGAATCAAAGAATTTATTCAGAAATGGATTATCCGGAAATAGACATGATTTTTGTTTTTGGACCTTGCGATGGGAGATTGATGAGTAGTTATGGGAGAATGAAGCCGAAGACAGACTAGCCTTAATCTTTGTCGGCCATAGTAAGTGAAGTCAAATTGTAAACTTACACTAAGGAGTCTATAATAATTTAAAAATAATCCAAGCCATTTTTGTTATTTACATATTTGCAATTAGTTTGTATCAAAATAATCTCTGCCATTTAAAACTTTCTGAAAAAAACAAGCGTTTTTACATAAACATTCGATGACAGTTTCAATAAGATGAGCAGTGACATAAAAGTTGTTCTCTAGTCAAATTCCAATTATGGGATTAAATAATACAAAACTCAAAGTCTACCCATATATTTTATCAGTACGGTCAAATACTTTCAAGGAGTAAAACACTACATCAAAAAGTTACTTCAGCAAGGAGAGCTCCGCTTTTGAGTTTATTTTCCTTCAGAAAAGAACTTCTTGAGAATTTAAATGAGAGATACCCGTGAACAAACCACTTCAGTACGAGGTGACACAATCCCTCCAACAGAAGCCAGTTAATTAAGAACGTCGTGTATGGCTTGACAGAGCTTTGCTTTTTTATTTTAGACCTTTTAGTTCGGTCTTATAGATTGAACTTTCACACTTTGACACTTAATTTCTCATCTTTACTCACTTGAATTTCACTTCTTGGCTCATTTTACTTTAATTTCATTTTACAGAGTTTTTAACGTAGTTTATCCAGAGGAATTTCAGTCTCTCTTCTCTCAAACCTATTCCTCCTAAAACGGTAACCGCTAACCACTATCAGGAGAAAAAAAAAATTACATTAAATGTCTAACTTTGTTTTAAATATTAAAAAATAAATGTTCGGAATACAATATATATGATAGTCTTCTTATATGCATGCACGCACAAGTTGTCATAAACTTATGTTTTATCAGATATAAAAAATAGGAACCAGAGAACCCAAAGACAAATAGAGGAGAGAAATCAAACTAAACATCCGAAAACACATTAAATCGGTTTATTATACTAGATTTCTGTAAAGAGTAATTTACACCAGTTAAAAGGTTAAGCCAAAACAAGACTAACAATATAGCATTAAAAAAACATGGAACAGCAGCCAAAATAAATAAAGAGAATAAGTTAAAAAAAAACCAACAGACTAAACAATTAGCATTAAAAAAAAACATGGAACGCAGCCAAAATAAAAAAATAAAAAGAATAAGATAAAAAAAAAAAACCAACATGGCACAACAGCAGCAGTCAAGATAAGTCATAAAGCAAGTCATCAAACAAATTACCAGGCCCAAACACTTGACCAAACAATGAAGATTCTCAGAACCATACACTTGCTCAAAACAAAACATGTCAAACATCGTGAAGACACCGAACCATACATTTGCTCAAAATGAAATAGCTCATGTATAAATTACCTGGGTCATACGCTTTCCCAACAAATTAAATTAAAAACCCAAATACAGTAGTATAACCAATTAATAAATGAACGTAAAAATAAGTAGCTTCATGCTCAAATCTTAACTGGTAAAGGATGTTTAATCCTTTGACAAACTCGAAAACCACAGCACAACCACAAATGCGCCAACCAGACGAACGTCACAACGGTCTTACTACTGTCACATAAGGAACTCCACTGAATACCATGTTTCAGCCACCATCCATCCTTCATCAGAGGATTCCATCTGGTAGCAGACACGTACTTCAAGAGAAAATACTCAAACAGCCGAAGAACCAACTGGTGTTCTCAACTTCTCATCCTCCCGAGGCAGTGGCCAGCAGGTAACTAATACCTGCTGCTGTTACGATCTGGACTGGCTGCTGTGTTGAACCCAACAGATTTTGAAATATAGCGAGCGGTAAACGTCGCCTCGCTTCAACAAAACAAAAACACAGGAGGGCAGATAATACAATGTAACAAGCCATACCAGGCCGTTACAGTTATAAACAACGAAACTGTAGTAAAACGTTACTACAGTTTCGTTGTTTATAACTGTAACGGCCTGGTATGGCTTATAATATACATACATACACGTATATACATACGTGTATGTATGTATATTATACATACATACACGTATATACATACATACACGTATATACATACGTATATACGTATGTATATACATACATACACGTATATACATACATACACGTATATACATACATACACGTATATACATACGTATATACGTGTGTTTGTATGTAAGCTCGTTATTCAGAACATGCATTAAAAATTTTGCTAATAGATGAAGTATTCGTCATGTGATATTGCCTAGTCTGTATGTCAAATCTATGTTTCATATGATGGAGGGGGAATTATGCAGTTTCAATAAAGCTGGTAGTGAACAGTACTTGAAATGATTATTCTAATATTATAGTAGGAATATAACTGCATATGATTGATGATAGTGCATGCGGAAATGTATTACTAATATCTACTTCACCAAAGTGAACACAGTGTTACAAGTACTTCAGCCATATTTAAATGATTACGTGGTATGGCAGACGTGTTCCGAATGATGATGGAGATTAACTGAAAATTGTTCATGAGCGCAGACATCACCAGGAATTTGAACCGAACGTTAACGGAGGGTAAAAAGCCTGGTATAAATTTCGGTTGTAGACCGTTATGTTAAATTAGTTATATTATTAGTACCTTTCATGTTTTCATGATTCAGGGGTTAGATCGCAGACGTTTTCTTATGCAGGGGTTAGATCGCAGACGTTTTCTTGTCTTTTACGATTTTTTTATGTCTATCCGTTTGGTCTTCTCGTAGCTAGAAAATATTAGGAACTGAGATAAACATTGCAATGAAAATGAAACTCGTAGGTGGAATGAGAATTAGTTATGACCAAGCAGTACATCGGCGGGAAGAACATAATTATGAAAACATTAAAAATGGCGTATGAAAAATAAATAAAGATTGAAAAACTTGCTTTTATATGGGAGGAAGGACAGGAAAGCATAAGACTTGTCAAATAAGCGTATTTTTCAGTGGAAATAAGTCAGATGTGAAAGCGTCATATCATTACATAGAAAGTTGTGCTTCACACCCAACTTTTTTTTCAAAGTTTGTTCTTATAGATTCACTCATTTTGTGATGGGCTTCTGAGATAGCTATATAAAAAGTTTTTATTTAAATAATGCGTCTTTTTAGTTTTCACATCGGTATAAACGGGAAAAGAGACAGAGATGGAAAGAAAATAGATATATAGCATTGTTTTTATCTTTCCACAGAAAATGTTATTCATTATAAACATATATTATTGAAGTGCCTATTTAACACTTGGCTCCCCTGGCCATAACGATCTTTCATAACTTTGGATGATCGGAATGCTGGGGGGAGAGTAAAATGACCTTTGCTGATGTACAGTCCTGTTCAAGTGCAGGATTGTCATCAGTTTATCATTTTCATTTCATTTCTCATTTTTCCATCTAGCCATACTTTCATTTCAGCGCTGAATGATCTTATAGGTCCCAGCGCTTGGGCTATGCCCTAAATTCCATAATCCATCCAGCCTATTTAACACTTAAACAGTAATTGAATTCACCTACGAATAAAAATTAGATATAATTATTCCGCAAATTCAGATGACAAACAAAAACGATGTACGCTTGTTAGAATTAACGGTCTAATGACGTTATCATTTATAGAAGTTATATCATTTAAAAGATGTATATTGTTAATTATGCCCTACTTAAACAGCTTTTTTTCCCCAAAGGTTTCGCTCAAAATTGAAATTTAAAAATATGTCAAGGCGGATTCTATTAAAGATACGAACTTAATTAGGAATTTCAGTGCCATCTGTTTTATATTGCTTTTAACGAACTTGATAAATTTGCAACCCGCTGTATAACGAGTGCCTCTCTTTACCATATTTAGACTTTTCGAAGGAACTTAGTTATTAAATGCAGTCTATTTATTAGGGCAGTCTTGTAAATGTTTAAAATGAGCTTAAGATTAATGATGACTCCAGTCGACAAAATATGCATATGATATAAGTTTTTATTCTTATTGCATGTTGCATTTTACTGGAACATTTTCTGCAATAAACTTTGTCATTTGGAATTGGTCATGGAACTCTGTCGAGGAATAAGGTAACAAGCAAAATATATGCACACGCAAATTAACTTTCCTTTCATGTTCTAACAGATTCCTGAACTTATCAAGTTATGTAAACTTATGTAGGGGGTGTGATTTAGTATAAAACCCGATTCTTCCAGACTTCTGAAGGTGACGAGACCCAGTATTAGCGTAAATTTAAGGCAATAGGTCCTGAATTAGAGGTTCATCGTAGTTAATTAAATTAGTACCCCATAGCCTTCAGTTTAATGTTGATTGTTTGCATTTTCTAAGTCTTCCCTGATTATTCTGTCTCAAAACCTTCCTAATACTTTTTTAAATTTAATTTTTAAACGTCTGATTCCATTAACGAAGTTACGAAATTTGATATGTAGATACGTTAGTGGTTGCGGAAAAGGAAGTGACATGGACAAGTCCTTATTGTATTACTATTTGGGAAGATAGTTCCTGGTAGCGTCAGCTGGTCTGCTGTGATCACAAGAAAAGTTGGAAGACCTAGACCTACTTGGATGAGAACTATGTGGAGGGACGCTGGGGATGAGTGGAGATTTGTGGTAGTTAAAATATAGCAAATACCCGATTGATCGTATTTACAGAGTCCCTTTGCGTTTCATGGTGGGTGTTGGAGCTGTGGCGATGATG
>NC_087205.1:80894510-80902010 GCF_015104395.2 Macrobrachium nipponense
TTAGAAAATTCAGGATTACTAAGTCTTTGACCTGTTCTATAACTGAAACCCATATGGCCACAAAATCTCATCTTCAGTAATCTTCGAGTAGATCCCACGTAAGTTGCAGGGCATCCTGCGCATGTGAATTTATATACAACGTTGGATCTCATAAAGTCCTGCAGACGATCTTTGAAATAAAAAAGTTAGCCAATTTTGCGAGGATTGTTTGAGTTAAGTTTAAATTTGAGACAAGGAATTTCTTGTTCTATAATTTGTGTGAGTTGAGAGAAAACTTAGAGTTTGTTATATATGGAATCGACGCATACATCAGTTTCTTTGGGATATCCATTAGCGGAAGAGGTGGTTGGATATAGTTACCTACTAATTTATTAATTATATTATGTACAATGTCTTCGGGATAGGAGTTTTTTTTTTCTTTTAAAGGTTATTAAAAATTCCATTTCGTTATGAAAAATTTGGCAGTTAGATGGGTATTTCAAAGCTCTATAAACCAGTGTGTATATGGTATTTATTTTAAAGGTTTTCAGACAAGAGCTATAGAAGTTATCCCGTGAACGTCTTTTTTCGATATACTGCAGTCGTGAACTCTGAATTGACTCTAGGGACAAGGATGTCCAGAAATGGTAATTTGTTTTCATTTTCTATCTCCATTGTGAATTAAATTTTGGGATGTTGTAAGTTAATATCTTCCAAAAATTGTGCTATTTTCCATTGATATCTGAAAAGTGCAAATGTGTCTTCAACATATCTTCTGTAATACATTGGTTTACAAGAAATAGGATAATTGTCTAAAAATTCTGCTTCCAAATATGACATAAAACAGTTGGCAAATATTGGCCCAAGTGGCGACCCCATAGGAACTCCATCGACCTGCGAATAGAGTCGTTGATTAAAAATAAACTTGGAATCTTGCACAGCAAGTTCAAGATATTGTTTAAAAAGGGGTTTACTAAACCATGAAATATCGTGTCATCACTAATAATAATCTTATTTAAAATAATATCTATGGTTTCGTTCAATGGTACATTCGTAAACAACGATTCCACGTCAAAACTCTCCATTTGGTAGTCTCCGTCCTGATGGATGATTTGTTCCTGAAATTGATATCCATTTTTTAAAGTGTTTTCGTTAATGGAATATTCAGTTAATAGTGATACTAAGAATTTGGAGATAGAAAAAGAAGGACTATTGTGTGCAGCTATAATGAGTCTTATTTTAAATAAGATTTTTATTAGTGATGACACTGTAATTCATGGTTTTGTAAACCCCTTTTTAAACAATTTCTTGAACTTGCTGTGCAAGATTCCAAGTTTATTTTTAATCAACGACTCTATTCGCAGGTCGATAGAGTTGCTATGGGGTCGCCACTTGGGCCAATATTTGCCAACTGTTTTATGTCATATTTGGAAGCAGAACTTTTAGACAATTATCCTATTTCTTGTAAACCAATATATTACAGAAGATATGTTGAAGACACATTTGCACTTTCCAAAAATCAATGGCAAATAGCAAAATTTTTGGAACATATTAACTTACAACATCCCAACATTAAAATGAAAACAAATTACCATTTCTGGACATCCTTGTCACTAGAGTCAATTCAGAGTTCACGACTGCAGTATATCGAAAAAAGACGTTCACGGGATTAGCTATAGTTCTTGTCAGAAAACCTTTAAAATAAATACCATATACACACTGGTCTATAGAGCTTTGAAATACCCATCCAACTGCCAAATTTTTCATAACGAAATGGAATTTTTAATAACCTTTTAAAAAAAAAACTCCTATCCCAAAGACATTGTATTAATATAATTAATAAATGAGTAGGTAACTATATCCAACCACCTCCTCCGCTAATGGATGTCCAAAAGAAACTGATGTATGCGTCGATTCCATATATAACAAACTCTAAGTTTTCTCTCAACTCACACAAATTATAGAACAAGAAATTCCTTGTCTCAAATTTAAACTTAACTCAAACAATCCTTGCAAAATTGGCTCACCTTAATTTCAAAGATCGTCTGCAGGACTTTGTGAGATCCAACGTTGTATATAAATTCACATGCGCAGGATGCCCTGCAACTTACGTGGGATCTACTCGAAGATTACCGTAGATGTGATTTTGTAGCCATATGGGTTTCAGTTATAGAGCAGGTCAAAGACTTAGTAATCCTGAATTTTCTAATATCAAGAATCATGCCGCCAAATGCAAAATCGAAACAACACTTCTCGATAATAGGTTACACTAAAGACCCGGACACCAAATTACCTTGGAGTCGCTATTTATGAAAAGACCGGTTCCCCCATTGATTAACAATACCTTGGCTTCACCTCTACATCTGGCATAGTCAACGTCTTGGACCTGGCTCTCTCAAAAATCATTCCTTGCTTTCCTTCCATTCTAGTTAGCTAGTGCCTCAGTAGTTTTTTCTTCTCTTTTTTAAATATTTATATATATTGCATTTTAACATAAATACTATTGTGAATCCTTATATTTAGTTTTTGATATATACATTTCTCGTTTAACAGACTGAAGATGCACAAAGTTGATGTGCGAAACGCTTTATAATAAATCTTGGCCTTCATGTGAAGTATCAGTGGACCTCCTGAACCTCTTATGTCTGCGCTCCTATATATATATATATATATATATATATATATATATATATATATATATATATATATATATATATATATATATATTATATGACCTGCTAAAGAATATTACTGTAAATAAGACTCCTTTTATAGGTATTTATACATCTAATTTAAGGATGAAACATTTAATAATTTTACACGTGCTTTATCTGTATATCATGAAAGGAATGATTTTACCGTATTTTGATATTCTCGTCATAAAATATTAGGCCTAGAAAAATTGAAATAGTTAATTTTTGTAAAATGTTCGTGAAAAAGAATGAATTATTTCCGCGTTCTCTTTCCATCAGATGATAAAATAGTCTGGTGTAGCCGTAAATCTGGTATATCTTCTGTTCTCATTTTTTTTTTTATGGAACTTCATTTAATGTATCGTTTGGGTATACGATCAAGTGTTTATATTCACCATAGCTGTATCTATTTTTTGTTTTTCATAATGTGTATGTCTTTCTCCTCTTTCCTCTCCCTACTTCAGACTTTCCAAAACCACTGATTCTTTCCCAATGTCCTAATTTTCCTTCACCTTCTTTTACCATTGTACTTCTGAAGTGAGGAAAGGCTTAAAATTATGCCACCATTCTCCCCCTCTACCCAGCAGGTGCAGGTGAAGAAGGGGAAGTCTAGAATTTATTATTCTTCTCATGAATATTGATCGGGTTATTTAATGCGCGAGGGGGAAACAAATGCAGAGATCCCTCGTATTGGATTTAAGGCTTCGCATCGTTTGCTCACTGTAGGGATTTCTCTTCCTTTGCTAATCAATCTCTCAGGCAGTATAATACCTTGCTGCACTGAAATCCCCCTTCCCCCCCGCATTGCGTTTTTTAATGGAAACAGATAAGTTATCTAAGAAGAACAAGGCAAATTCCTTGACAAATAAACATGGATGTTATTCAACTTGAACTCAATACGAAGACGAAATCACTTTCACACGCGGTCAACAGTGAATTGCTTATTTGTTAAAAAAGGTTGTTTTCATCAAGAACTTTGCATGAGTAAGAAATTGCAGTGGTTTGTGATTGCTTGAAGGAATTATCTCATTCAAGCAAAAAATTTCCTTGTCAATATTAAAAATTTATGGAAACCAAGTTTTAAAAGGGAGTTTTATGAGACTAAAATTTTAACAGTTGATTGTACGACTTAAGAGTTTATATTTGTATTCCCAATAGCAAGTGAGAGCAAAAGTAAAATGCTGATTTAAGAAACGACATCTATTTTAATAATACATACATTAAGAATTAAACAGTTACTTAATAGCAATGCTTGTAGAATCACGCAGGGAAAAACTACACAGCTTTGCCGAGATACAAAAAAGGAAAAAAAAAGTCACGATGAAGGATCTGTTGAATTCGGTGAATTTCAAATCAAGGAAGATTATGGTATAAATGTAGCAATGAACAGAAAGTATATATGGTTAGATTGTAAAATTATATATTTTCTATGCCGCTTTTCAGGGTTTGCTATCTTATAACCAGTTTTATCCAGAATGAACAAGGTGTGGGTAGGCTCTGTAAAGTCTTTCAGTGTCCTCTTTCGTATATCCAATTTTAGCCAGAATGTCCAAGGGGTAGGTAGGTTCTATAAGAGGTTTGAGATTGAAGATGGTTTATCATGCTTCTGAGTTCACCCAATTCATTAAGTGGAAGAGTAATAAATGAAGATAATTGAACCTTATACTTACAAATAATTCCACAAATCCAATCAGTGATATAGTACAGTATTCATGTTTACAAAATTTTCTTTGGTTAAATAGGAGACACTTCTTTTCTTTCACTGATTACCCAAAGCCGAATAATTGTCTGACGTCCAAAAAGAAGAATCATCAGGAAACGAAAGCTATTAGCTCAGGTGCATAACATAAACAGGATGTTATACAAAATTTAATTCTGCGTCTGACCGTTAAATTGCATAGTAATTATCTAGGACGTGCTGTCGCTGATATACAGATAAAAAATTCGCTTTACTTATACAGTTTAGGAACAATGCTTAGAGGATCACTTGTAAGTAGAAAGGTTCCGACCAAGCATGTTGTGCATTGGTGTCAGAGATGGTACTTACAAAGAGATCATTACGATAAAGATTCCAAGTCAAAGAAGTAGTCAGTAATTTCTAATGCATGGCAATCTTCATAAAATAAGAGACATTCTTTTACATTAGGTTAACTTAAAATTAATATAAATTTACAGTACTGGGGATCTTCACTGAAATTTTTCTTCTGTGGAAATGTCAAAGATGACTGTCTTTGCTGAAGAGTAACAGTAGGGTAATTTTTTTTGTTCGGGTGATCTTTTTCTTTTTGCAGCCATGAAGATCTTCACTGAAATCCCTCATTATCAGTTTCACTGATGATTTTCTTTACTGAGGATCATCAGTGATACATTCTTTTCGAAGATTTTTTTGCCTTGGAAATCTTTGTCTGGCTGAATTCCGTAAATTCATGACATATGGGACATGCCAAATATGGTCTTGTATTTGTATTGAAATTAAGTGTATTTTTAATGTATTTTACTTTTACACATACTTCTAGTGTGGCAGCGATTTTACTTTCATTAATAACCATTCTCGCAAACGAAAGACGCGTTAGGATATGTATAATTTGGCATCTGGTATCATACAAGTATCAAGTATCGTTAATTACTTTCTTAATGTCTCGGGCAGAATAGCTTTCCTTTCTGTTTTATGATGTGCTGCACAAATGTTTGAGTATTATTCTTAGTTATTATTATAAGAAAAATGTTATGAAATGAATATTAATTTTTCAAAGATAAATATTCTGATTATTTTAATATGTACTTTAATATGTAGAAACACTTGTCATACACGTACCGTGAATAACAATAACGCTTTAATTGGTATCGATACCTTTTATCATGAAAATATCGAATTATTTATTCGGACTGACTACATAAAGAGTCATTTTGGTCATGGTGACTAAATTCAACAACAAACTTTAATACTTTCATCGCTATAAATTTCAGATTTTTTTTTCTTTTGTACTAAATTGTTAGTGTATTTCCCTGCACATCACAATTGACTTCCTTTTACTGCGACAGAAAGGGATTATTCATGATATACCATTATGAGCCGATCAAATAAAATGACTATGTATATTTCATTCTAGTTCATACAATAATGATTTGAATAACTCTCGTTGAGCTATTGTTATTTATTTGTTTGTTTATTCATTTATTTATTTCCCATGTTTTATCCTCGCCAATATTTATTGGTATTATATGAGCGCCTCATTTCACTGCGTTGAAAACCGAGGTAATATACATGATTTTCTTTTTCAGGAGCATTATATTGCCGTTATGTATGAAAGATATTAAAACGAATAGCAGCGAGCAAGACACAGTTCATTAAATTTGTTGGTGGCCGTGGATTTAATTCCCTTGTTTTGAATGGTAAAATGCGTCAAATACAATCCCCGACACGTGATAGGTTTTCCTATAAACAGTGTTCCTGATGATCATAATAACCAGTTGAATGTTCTATAAACCAGTGTTCCTGATGATGATAATAACCAGTTGAATGTTCTATTTGAACCATATTCAACAAATCACTTTACTGACCGTTCATATATTCTGGTGGAAATCTTGGTCTTGAGTTTTTAAGTTAAAAGCGAGAGTAACGATGCTTTGTAAGAATATTTATGCATTGTCGAATTCTTATTTTGCTGTCATGTACTTTATGTCTCTCTTTCGTGAGATTTGAATATTAAATTCCAGGTCGACTGAAGTTGAATACGGTATTGATCCAGAGCGCATGTGCTGCATCCTACAAGGGAATGTCATTGAAGTATCATAATGTTTATTTTAGTCCTTATTTTTAACTGAATGTATTTCCGGTCTGCAGGATTGCTTAGCGAAAAAAAACTGATGTTGAGTTATTAATCCAAACGTTGGAGTATTTTTATAAGTACTTCGTTAGTTATGACTTAAATAAAGTAACTTCATATCAACAGTTACTGGTATTATAGATGGCATTATTTGCTGGTGTTTTCAAAACATTTGAGGCATTGAAAATTTGGTGAAAATTCGGTGATTGTAGAACGAGAAAGGTAATCAAATTTCTTCAAATATGATTCGTGCTGTGATTCCTTTTTTCAATAGTTTTTTCCCAAAAGAAAACTTCTCAATTCATTCAGTTATAGTGAACGATTTCACCGTTATTGCAAATTAAAAAATTATCAAGCATCCCATAAGTAATATTAAATCCAAGTCTTCTACAGCGATTCGTTATTGAAACACTGAATTTCTTGTGGTAAGACTGAAAACTATAACAGAGATGTTGAGAAGAAAGGAATCCTCATATGCTCCTTGATACGAAGACGTATATGAAACGTCATCATCTTTGTAGGCACAATTTATGAACAAAACTCCTTGTTCAGTTACATTATATGTTTTCATATATAATCTAACTTTGAAATCGAAGATAGCGTCCGGTAATCTTTTGCTTATTGAATCAGGTTGAAGGCATTTTACTTTCCTAGTTTTGGCTGATTTATACTTCATACATCACTTACTATACTGCGATGTAAGATAATTTCACTCTTTGGATGAAACATCAGATGCAACAAGAGTAGCGTCCCCTACATAATGCTCCGGCTATCTTCGGTATGTTACTGCTGACGACCAGTAAATATGATTCTCAACAACATCTATTGCTTCATTTGCAAGTAATCTGGTCGTTTCGTATTGTTAGTAAATAGGTAGTAGCTTTCTGAAATGATGGTCCATCTGTTTTGCAATGAACTGAACGCAGTATCTTTTAGTGCGATTCAAGGAAACGGTTATTTGCAAACAAGTGAAGCTCATTGATTTGATTATAAAACTGGTG
>NC_087205.1:80907010-80912010 GCF_015104395.2 Macrobrachium nipponense
ATATAATATATATATATACTGCTGTGTGTGTGTGGTGTTTTCTGTGTGTTTATTTATATATATATATATATATATATATATATATATATATATATATATATATATACACACAGAAAACACCACACACCCACACAAACATATATATATATATATATATATATATATATATATATATACGTATTATATATATATATATATGGCTGAAAAGCTCCCAAATCCAAATGCTCCTACTGATTAATAACTCAAAATTATGTTTGGAAGAAAGGGTTCGTCCTGTAGTTAGATTTCATACGATGGATGATTGTTTCATTTTAATTTAAAGATTATTACGTTCCTCAGTAATACTTTTTTTTTCAAACTTCCTCATGAAAGTGAAATAACTTGAAATTACTTCATATTCATCATTTGGTCTCATTGTAAAAAGATATCATTATATTTACCATAAATATTTTTCAATCATAAAAAAAGAAACTCCAAATATTGAAACATTATAATATATTCTGATGGCTACCAAAATCTATATGAATATTAATTTTACTATTGTACTTGGCAATGTTTGATTCAATATTTTGAAGAGTATGAGTAAAGATACATTCGTATGAAATGTACAGAAACTACTATGTACGACGTACCATCATTACTACTAACCCAACCATTCATATTTCTTCTCATTCAATGAGACCCCAAGGAAGAGTTTTCTTTATTATTAGGCAGAAACTTCAAATGAGCCTTCATGAATTCTTCAAGTGAGACATAACAAAGTCATTGTGAACTTTGGGAATTCCTTCGTTGACTGATGCTTTTGTTGACTGAAATAACACAAAATGCCTGTTTGAAAAACTATTCCGTCTAATTGCTCTACCCATTCATTATTGTTTGCAAACGTACCAGTCGTTACTACACTATTATGCAATGGAAATAGCAAACTGCAGTTCAGAGGTAAGACAGAGGCACTGCTTCATAAGTCAAAAAGACATAGAAGAAAATATATACATATGTAAATATGCTTCATAAGTCAAACAGACATAGACGAATATATATACGTACACACACACACACATATATATATATATATATAATATATATATATATATATATATATATATATATATATTTTCTTCTATGTCTTTTTGACTTATGAAGCAGTGCCTCTGTCTTACCTCTGAACTGCAGTTTGCTATTTCCATTGCATAATAGTGTAGTAACGACTGGTACGTTTGCAAACAATAATGAATGGGTAGAGCAATTAGACGGAATAGTTTTTCAAACAGGCATTTTGTGTTATTTCAGTCAACAAAAGCATCAGTCAACGAAGGAATTCCCATAGTTCACAATGACTTTGTTATGTCTCACTTGAAGAATTCATGAAGGCTCATTTGAAGTTTCTGCCTAATAATAAAGAAAACTCTTCCTTGGGGTCTCATTGAATGAGAAGAAATATGAATGGTTGGGTTAGTAGTAATGATTAAAATAATAGTAATTATATTAGAATACGAATACGTTTCGTAGTTCTAATCACTTTCCATGAAATGTCAGATTATCATGTAGACGGCTTAGGTAGTGTTTCCAAAATTCATCCTCTCTTCTAGTGCAATTCGTAACCTATCCATTTTACCTAATATAAACGGGAACAATGCACTATTCATATTGAGTTGGAAAAAGCTGTCCCCTTTGCCGTGTGACTTGGGGAACTTTGTACATTGTATTTTATTTCTGTCTCTTCCATCCCGTTCTAAAATTTATTATATTTAACTGAACTTCTTACATCCAACAGTATTTTGGGTGTCCACCTTACTTGTAACTTGTACGGTAAAGAACTTTTTTTTTAGAATTGCTAAATTTGCCTTTATTGTTCAAATCGCCAAATTTACATTATTGCTCAGATTGCTAAATTTACTTTAAAAAATGGTTTAATGGTGTCCGGTGTCCAAAAGGGTATATTGGTGACATTTATTGCTGTTTAGAATGTTGCTTATCATTTGGGGCGATTTATATCTTGTCGATAGTATTGTATGGAAGAAAGTTCGTTCGATGAATGATTCCACTCTCACCTCTTCTCTCGATTCTTTCTCTCTTTCGCAAGGTGGCTTCTCACTCTCTCCTTTCCGCATATACTATTTTAGGCCTTTTTTTTGTAGAGCTCTAGGGAATTATTCGTCTCTGCTCACGTGACCCCGAAACACCCAAATTTTCTTTATTTTGAACTCTATAATCCTTTGATTACACGGTCTAAGCTTTGGGATTATCTCTCTGTTGATGTTTTCTAGACCCTTATTCTGTTTCCTTTGTGAATAGCCGTTAACTATGGGTAAAAGTTAATATAGGGCTTAATGACAGGTATCCAAGAGGAGAGCTAGAAGGCACTGAAAGAAGATAAGACAACGTTCATGATTGCAAAACTTTTTTATTCAAAAGTTCCTTAATTTATAGATATTGGTAGTGATGGTATTGGCATTGAATGAAGTTTTGGCTCTCACAAATATACCCAGCTTGGATCTCGGTAACCTTTAACACGTTGATGAATCTCTTTGTCGTTGGCGATGTCGACTTTGAAGTTCGAGGGTGCATGAGAATGTAAACATTATCAGTTGGATTTAAGTAACCATGTAAATAATTGGTATTATTAAGAAAAGGGTCCTCTTTAGGGTCCATCATAATTTTAGCTTGACTGCTCTCTTGTCGGTTCTTTATACGTTATATGAAAATTGGTAAATATCTAACAGGGGAAGACTCAGCCTCAAAATATATTTTGGAGATGAATAAACATATGACCATATAAAGATCTTCATTATTGAACTTTGTCAGCGTTGTCAATGAATGTTCCGTTCCGAAAGAAGCCCAGCGACTAATTTTGATTACTACAGGATACTCAATATGTCTCTCAAATCTCCTTCTGCTATGACAAAACTTTGTGAAACCTGTGTGTTAAATCATAGACCTTTCTTGTTTTCCTCAAACTTGCCTTTTACTTAATAAGGTAAAGCCCTTCCCTCTATATTTTACAATACATTTCTTTTGATAAGGAAATGGAAACAGTAGAGAGAGAGAGAGAGAGAGCGAGAGAGAGAGAGGATGAAGAGGAGAGGAGAGAGAAGAGAGAGAGAGAGAGAGAGAGAGAGAGAGAGAGAGAGAGAGAGAGAGAGAGAGAGAGAGAGCTATGAAAAATAAATAAGTGAATAAGTGCCGTAGTCTATCTTATTTGTAATCGGAAAGTATTTGAATGTTAATACAATGCTCGAAAGGTAATTTCGCAATGAAGAGTAAGACTGAGCCTTAAAACAAATTTCAGGTTGAAGATGATGTACCAGGTTTTATGGGCAATGCCAGAGTTTAAGAAGCTGACGGAAATAGCTTATGCCTTTCACTATTATTTTCCAGAAACTATAACAATTTTTATGACGCAATGAATAATGTATGGCATAGGGCATTACAGCTTCAGAGCTACAAAAACTCTTATCAAGTCTTGGCATCTATGGGATACAACCTGGACATGCTAAATGTTCCTGATGGAGGTTCATAGAATGGTAATTCTAAACGAATTAAAGAACGCCTCTCGTTTTGCAGTTGAAGGCGCTCTTGATTTGCCAATTACACATTATCCAAGTCTCCATTTTCATTTGTTTCCTTGTTACTCCGCATCTAATACGCACGTTTTTCCCTGTTATATTGATGTTCCGAAAATATTTGTCAGAGCTGCGTCTTGCAAATTTTGCTAAAGGATTATATTATTACTGACCAGAGGATTATATCATTACTAAGCACTTATCCATTTGTATCTCGGATATCTCTATATACAACGTACCTCCGATAGATGTTATTAATAGGAAGCATGGTAGCTCTTCCCTAAAAGAGCTTAAAGGACTGTAAAATGCTTCTGTTACTTTCCCCTTTTGAACAGCAATCCCAAATATTTGGGACAATGGTCGAAGCATTATGCGTTACGGCTATATCAACTCAAAGAGTTTTTCTTACTTAGATTTCATATAGTTTTTGTTTTTACTTTTTTATTCAACGTCAGCTCTTAAAAACCAAAGCAATTTTACTTTTCACTATTGAAAGCTTGGTTCGTTTCGGCTCCTCTGTAGCCACGACGCCAGACTTTTATCGTCTGTGGATATATGACTGGCTTCACCACCACTTCACATGCTTCACTCTTTATTCTTCAGTATAGTTATGATTTTACTCTTTTTGGAATCGTGAATCAGGCTTTGATGACGAGCCTTTCATCGTCGTAGAGTTTCCTTCTAAGCCCATAGCCAACAGTTATTGTCTGGTAAAGTGTTCGACATTTCTTCTTACATTTGTGTCTTTGTTGTTATACCTTCCTGCAAAAAAGAAGATAACAGTATTGGTGACAGATATTCCACCTGAATCACTTCAAGATCAAGTGAGAAGATTTAGGTATTCTGTAAAATATAGATGATTAAAATATTTAAGGTCACCATCCATCTTGAAATGGTGTAGGGGTTAGGTAAGGGCTTGTAGTTGAAACAAAAGTTCCGTGAACGGCCAACTATAATTTTTTGCTAAATGATAATTTCTTCCCTTCAAATTATATTCCAATGTGCATGGTAGCAAATTCAGTTTATATATATATATATATATATATATATATATATATATATATATATATATATATATATATATATATTCACCATATAAAGATGGTGAAATTTCGCCCAGGGAGAAAATTCCAGTGTACTGGAAATATATCGATGTATCCATATTACTTACCTATTCGTTTTATTAAAATGAGTAAATAAAAAAAAATCCAGTATCGATTCACCTTTCAAAAAGTGCTTACAACTTTTGATGCCATTTTCCAGACCAGTGAATTCGTCAACGTAGCATTGAGATGGAATTTTCTAGTTTGCCTGCTGACTGCGATTATGTGAACCTCAATGTACTGTACATGTGTGCTTGTGTGCTTATCTATCTGTCTATCTGTCTGTTGTATATACTTACGAAAATAGTTTTTTAATTCATATTTCACACAATAA
>NC_087205.1:80919510-80924510 GCF_015104395.2 Macrobrachium nipponense
TTAATCTTATATGGGATAGTTTGTTATTAATTATTCAACAGATTTGTATGTCTTCAGTTTGAAGGTCTTACATTATTATTGTTTTTTTTTAACTCACATTCATTCTAGTGAAATATGTGGTAAGGCTCTTTGCATGATTGAAGCTCTACAGCAGTATACAGAATTATAGTAATAAAAAGAATATAAGGGAAGGTAAAAATAAAAAAAAATGTGTTAACAAATTTCAAGGATTTCCTTTTACACACACACACACACACACACACACACACACACACGTACGTTGGTGGAAACACTTTCCACTCCCAGTGCTTTTGTTGAGTAAATAAAACAAGCGAGATGAATGATAGGTTTACAGACCTGGCAGCTAACGAAATAAATGCATTTAAAACATTTTCCCGTTCAGAAGCTATGGAAAGGACTTTCGTACCTGTTTTCCCAAGCAAGGGAACGATAAGCATGATGTGGAGGCGTTTGTCCGCCCGAACGTTTGAGACACCGGAATAAATCATCTAAATACCCCACATGTGACAGCCAGGCTGCTTCATATATCGGTCCAGATACTCCAACTGCTATTCATACCATACTTGATCTTCCCAACTGGAAGAACAGAGTTATAAAAGAACGGTATAGTATGCAAGATGAAATTTCATTCTTCATTTTGTTAATAATGACCAATTTAGAACGCTGCCTGCAATGCACTGTATTTTTTAATAATTTGAATCCTTTAAAAGATTCTTCACTTCATTCACATGTATTATTGTTATAGTAGGATTATTATTATTATTATTATTATTATTATTATTATTATTATTATTATTATTATTATGTATGCTGGGAGTAAACCCTCTTTTAAACATGTTTTATTAAAAGTAATTGCTGCCTCAGCTGCGTTGATTTTGTAAAGGTTCTTCTCTATTTTTGTAATTATTGTTTTCTCATTGTTGCTTAAACTGGTGAACAACGCACCGAAGGTTGGCATGTCTCATGTAGGTAATAGTCAAAGTCGATTGAATTCCGGTGGTGGTAGTCAAATTTTCAGGGTATATCCCGTAGAGATTAGAATAACCTTATAAAATCAACGCAGCAGAGACAGCAATTACTTTTAATAAAACAATTTACTATTATTATTATTATTATTATTATTATTATTATTATTATTATTATTATTATTATTATTATTATTATTATTATTAATGTATTCGTCAAAAATGTCGGTAATGTAGTATGAAAAAGGATCAACTCGGTAAGTCTGGAACCTGTGGACGAGACTGCCCAGCCCAAAGCTTGCACTGAGATACCTTCATTCTACATATTTATATTGGAACCATCGGCGAAAGAGGTTGGCCCAGTCTGGACAAGAAGTCTAAACTATGGATACAAATTACGTTTTGTATATTGTTTTGGTTGGTTTTCATTGAATAGTGTGACCATCAGGTTGCCGTTTCACTTGTATTATTATTATTATTATTATTATTATTATTATTATTATTATTATTATTATTATTGTTGTTGTTGTTTTTGTTGTTGTTGTTGTTGTTGTTGCATTTTTAATCACAGTCATCCTATTTAACTGGGTTGTTTTTATAGTGTGGGGTTCCGGGTTGCATCCTGCCTCCTTAGGAGTCCATCACTTCTTCCTAAGTGCCCTGTTTCTAGTAACATATGAGTCCTGGTGTTCCGATGATTATGGGTACAATTTTCTCTTGCATATCCCATATCCTTCTTATTTCTATTTCCAGGTCTTGATACTTAAAACATTTTGCATTTTCTCTTTCATTCTCATTATTATTATTATTATTATTATATTATTTATTATTATTAGTATTATTATTATTATTATTATTATTATTATTTATATTATTATTATTTTATTATTATTATTAGTTATAAAATCCTCATAGTAGCACGCACTCTTCAAATGGAGAAACAAATCCACAGTTGTGTAAATGCACATATATTTATATTTAAAACTTTTAGGATAGCTTTCGGGAATCTGTTCTGGTTCCCCGAAAGCTATCCTTAAAGTTTTAAATTTAATATATGTACATTTACTTAATTGTGGGATTTGTTTCTCTTATTATTAATATTTAAATTATTATTCTTATTATTCATTATTATTATTATATATTTATTTATTATTACTATTATTATCATTATTTATTATTATTATTATTATTATTATTATTATATTTTATTATGTATTATCTATTATTATTATTATTTTATTCTGGATCTTTTTTCGTCTTAAATAAAACAAACACGTTTAACAGCAATTAAAATACATGTAATTTTCTCATTCGTAGAAGTTAAAGAACAAAGACACCGGTTAGCAACTAAGGAAAATAGATTTAATAGGTGAATGAACACCGCATAAACACAGCGGACCAAGAAGAATAAAAACCTAAAACCTAGACCGCGTTCTACTTTCTGGTTCCTTCCGTCTTTTCCGGGTGATAGGCATCTATGCCTCTTGGTTTCTTATTTGGCAGATGCGGCAAAGAAGGCAGAGAGAAGAGCCTTGATCTACATAGATAAATCTGTGCACGGCAGGTTTAATCAACTGGGATTGTGTGAATCTAGCTGGCCCCGACCGTAGACTATATTTACATCTTTTGTCTGTTTCTTATTCATGATCTGCCATTTTGGTCGATTTCTCTCTCTCTCTCTCTCTCTCTCTCTCTCTCTCTCTCTCTCTCTCTCTCCCATAAATATATATATTTACTTATGTGTGTATAAGCGCGCGCGCGCGCCCGTGGGAGATTTGCACTCAAAATTACTTCTGAGTGGATTTATATTGTAATTTATTTATTCCAAAAACTATTACTCAAATATTATGTAGCTGGTATATTCATGCTTGAAATCTACTGTACATTCGTACGATTGATTGTGCATATATATCATACTCTCTCTCTCTCTCTCTCTCTCTCTCACGGACTACCTCTCTCTGCGCCGGCTGAGGCCAAACTGGCACATCCCCGCTTGTATCCCGTCAGTGTGTAGGTAGCAGCTGTGACGTGTGGGTCTGTATCGCTCCTCTTTCTTGCACAAGCGCCATAATTCGTGTTAACGACCTGCTCCCCGGTTATTAGGGAGACAGATTATAAAAAGAGTTTTGATATATAGCACTCCGATTTTCGCCTTCCCTTCCACGGTTGTTTTCAGTGTGTGAACACGAGGAATTGTCGGCCAATGAAAGGATGCTGAAGTCTGAATAGGCAGTTTTTTTTATACATTTAAACCCACATTTCGGGATATAATACGAGAAACAAGGCTGGAAAATCGTCTTGCAAGGTATCCTTTAGGATCTTATCGAGTGCTATGAATTGGACCGAACCGAGTCCCGAGATGAATAAAAATTTCCGTATTCGATGAAGTTCGGTGGATGTTGCGATGATTACCAACCATATTTTAGGCCAGAGTCGGGTCAGTTCGAAAAGTTTGAAGCTTTCCCTGGTTCCAGGGGTGATTATCGTGATGAATGATGGATATGTCTTTAAGTGATAATTGCAGTTGCCAACTTGGTTATGTTGACGGGAATATATATGCACGAAGAGTTTTCGTCTCCTGTGAAGTTTCTCGAACTTTGATTGATGCTGGGGAGCTTCCGCTGTTTCGCTAACTTCAATTGCTTCGTGAGAGGTAACAATAAAATTTCATAGTTAATAAATTCAGTTTTATACAAGAAGGCCAGGCCCTTAATTAAGCGCTGGCAGCAAGTGATTTATTGGATATGAAGATTAATGAAGTTTGATGAAAAAAATATTCTATGAAGTTTGATCAGATGTCCATAGGAATGGCGAGTGAGTGAATGGCGGTGCAGATTAAAGAAATTCAGTGGATTAATTAAAGTGGTTTTGTCACGGAGAATTTCATAGGAAAAATTCCTCGTTTATGCTTCACTAGAAATGGAAACGTGATTTTTAAGAACCGATAATTTTTAATTCAATGATAATTTGTCAGTTCCTGGAGGGTAACATACCGTTTACCAGTTTCTGATGCTTAATTAATCCTAATGTAATAGAGAGATAAACATCTTAGAAAACTGTCAATTCAGGTGAGTGTGAATGTTATCAGTGAAAATATATAGTAATACTTAATAAAAAGTAAATCACTTATGATCATTTGTGTCAAAACACTCCATTTATCATTTTCTAACTTTGCGTTCGTTACTTGACAATGAATAGATCACTCTAAGAATATACTTGGTTGAGCGAAAGGAGACAGAGAAGATAAAAGCGAAAATACCCGAAACCAGATTGATGGAGGAGACTCCTCCTGAGAAAGAGTAACTGGAACCAACATGGCCACACCTGTATTTTCGTGAGATCAGGCCACTGCAAGTGATGATGAAGTTCAACCTAGGATACAGTAGCTTTGTTCTAGCCCTCGTATTGGTGCTGTCGGGATGTGTAAGGGAGAGCCTGGCAGCTCGTTCCACCAGGCAGCTCAGCCAGAGACGCGTACGGACCAAGTATGGGGTCTTAAGAGGCCTTTTGGTGAATTTGGGAGTGCAGGGACTGGGCGACGCCGAGGCGTTCCTGGGTATTCCTTACGCCTCGCCGCCCATCAATAATCTAAGGTTCATGCCCCCGGGCTCTCCGTCGCCATGGAGGGAGGAAAAAGTAGCCAGCCAGCACAAGCCCGTTTGTCCGCAGAGGCTTCCGGACATTCGCAACGAAACGGAAGCCCTGAGGAGGATGAGCGCTGGCAGGTACCAGTACCTGAGGCGTCTCTTGCCTTACCTGAGAAACCAAAGTGAGGATTGTCTCTACCTTAACATCTACACTCCAGCTTTAGGTGAGTCGTCAGGATCATTGAGTGAAGGTGGTGCAAGTAGAGAATAGGGGAAACTCATCCAGCGAATCGGAGACAATAATGACTTTGATTACTCTTGGCTTTGCCAGAATTATAGATGATGTTTAAGTAGTTATATGTGGGGTGGATTCACGTAAATGATTACTATATGCGGGAAGTATCATAAACTCCCAGTGCACATGAAA
>NC_087205.1:80929510-80954510 GCF_015104395.2 Macrobrachium nipponense
TTCATATATCTGTAAGTTTGGTTTTATCACCTTATTGGTGTGTTTTACTATTTATTTTGATAGTTACACATGTTAGACACCGGCATCTCTTCCAAGAATTAATTGCATTGTGACTGTTATGAACTTAAAATACCACTAACTCTTCTGTTTTTAGGTATTTGTATTTTAAACAACTTCTTATAAGGTATTATTTGGCTCAAAAGTAAACAGCTTCACAGATGATACAGTTCTATCTCTTTATTAACATCGTCCGTTATTTTGAGTTCCATTCAGGTGGGTCAAGATATAATTCTCCCCTGAATTAATTACCCACTTAAGTGACTCGGACAGAAGCTAATAGAAGTCGTCAGTTCGGAAAATAAGGAAGGTCATAATAAGCTGTGTAGAAGAGTAGGTTAGTCCTATAGAAGCTCAGAATGGTGATGAGTCTGATCAGAAATTCTCTAGATATCTCGTAGGGAATGAGGAAGGTCTTCAGGCTCGAGTAACTTTATTCTTTTATTTTTCGTCGTTTTTTGGGAGTTCTGGTCTCCTGTTGTGATTACGTTATGAATTATAATATGGTAATTATTTTCAAATCAGGAGGAAGCCTGAATCAGAAAAAAAATAGTTTAGGCATAGTTAAAGAAGGTAGACTGAGTAGTGAAACTCACAGCACTTAAAGAAAGATGATAGACAAAAGGATTGTAGGATCAAGTAAATCTATTAATATTTATCTATGAGAGCATGAGTATTATATTGTCTTATTTGTCATATGAAGCAGTAAGGCAAAACAATATGGTACCCTTTATGTAGTGAGGTACTATTATAAGTTTTTATGAACTCACTCCTTTTTCAGAATATACTGCGAAATTCGTTGCAAACAGTATTTATATTTTCATCTTTACTTACTTATCAACAGAGAATTAGATCATAGTTGAAATAATGGATCGAAACATAAAAAGAGTTGTTTGAATTTACATTTCTTGATTTCCGATATGTAGATCATTCGTGTTGCAGCTTTAAATCTTCATTGTAATAAAATTTTTATTTGACAGCATCTAAGCAAGATGAAATTATGTTTATATGTAAGTTTATGTTGTAGTAAGATTGTGCCACGGATTCATTTTTTCCCCTCCATGTCATGCCAATTTTCAATATTGAGGAATACCTGCATTTGGGCGAACAATACCTCGTGCCAAGAATCACAATATAAGAGCAGGAAAAAAAATGTGAAAAGATGGACTGCTGCCCATTAACTTGATGAGAATACCTGATGAACGCAAATGCAAACATCCCGGATAATATGCCTCGTAGAACAGCCTCCTCACGTAGCAGTTCTGCATATTTCAGTAAGGTGTTGTTAGGGAAAATGGGCTGAGTGAGTGTGATTGCGTGCGTCCCATTGCGAGAGAACACCTTGTATGTCTTCTGCTTCATATTTTTTAATGGTCGTCGCTGTTTTTTTTTTTTTTTTTTTTTTTTTTTTGGCGTGTGCGTGTTATTTTTCTTTCTTTTTTTTATATGTTTTTCCCAGTGTCCTCATACCTCGCTTGACTTTTCCTGAGAGAGGGGGATTCTTTGTGGCGCGTTGAACGTTTTCAGCTCGTTTGGAAGGTGTGTCAAGAAAATGAAATGTGTCTAGGGGCCATATTGTTATTGTTGTTTATGTTTTGCTTGTTTATTTTTATTGGGGTAGTGGTTGATTTTTATTTTCGTATTTGTTATTGCTCTCGTAGTTTCATTTGCTGTTCTGCTTTATCTTATTTTTTTTATTGCCTCTGCTACATATTTTAGTGATGTACAGGCCACAAAAATATGCATTTTTTAAAAAAATTACAAATAGTCAGGTGTGATTCATTGTTATTGGATATTTATCAGTTATGCTGGAGAGTATTTCCCTTGTTATTTCTTTAGTCAACTATAACTCGAAAAAGATGGGGTAAGGAGACTTGATGAGTTTAAGCGAAATTCAGAAGGAAGGAGGAAACATTTTTTTTGTTTTGAAAATGAGTTTTATAAGAAATTTTTAACTAAGAAGCATTAGTGAAGACACTGTTTGCCCTTTAAGTTTTGCATTTATGTTTTTAAGAGACGGTCAGTTTCTCAAGGAAAAATCTATTGTGTTTGATTAAAACAATCACTTGAAAATTAACATAAAACCTAATTTGTCGAAGATTGTTTATCATATTATGAACAGTTCATGTTATTTATCATAGTTCATAATGTTAATTTTTGAATTGACATCAGATATACATTAGTTGAGTCAATGTAGTCAACCTCCCTCAAGTATTGAAGTGCTTTAAATATATCAGGCATTGTTCCTATAATGGTATACCTGGCTAGCTTGGTACCCTGGTGGTGCTTGCGTGATTGACAGCCGGTGTAGAGTCGGTATCGTGAGTCAAGGTCGTGAATGATTATCACAGCATTTGCTTTATTGTTGAGCTCCCCCCCAAAATCCCCCCCCCCCCCCTCCTGCCTTAAAACGAGGAGGTATATTTGCGAAGGCCTCGTATAATTGTTCCGCAAGTGACTGTTAGACTATTTTTAAGTTAATTTTTCTGTTAAAGTAGGTATATACGTCAGATCACAGAGAAGTGAAGAATAATGAAGAATTTTAAAAAATTCTGTTTTGTTACATCCTCAATTTCCTTCAAATTCTCCTTCATCTTCCTTTGTATCTGACTCGCAATTCAGGCCTTTTGTGTGTTGGTTAATAAGGCATTTACAGGAACACCAGTTACCTCTTCAAAGGGCATATCCTGATCTTCAATAGATAATGTATAATTGACTCTACATTTTCATTTTTTTTATCTTTATGCCTCTTACAATATTGTATTACTCTCGTGTTTTGAGTAGTTCTTTGAGATGATGGTCATCTTCAAAGTTTGTGTTTTGGAAAAGACTTTGTTTAAAGAATTTGCTCTAATAATCAAAGGCCTCTATTCCTGATTTTCATGTATCTGCATCACTTTTAACTGTTAGGAAACTTGTGAAATACAATCGGGTAGCAACAGTCTTCAAGATTTTCGTGTGTGTGTGTGTGTGTGAGGAGAGAGAGGAGAGAGAGAGAGAGAGACGAGATGAGAGAGAGAGAGACGAGAGAGAGAGAGAGTAGAGACGCTTACTTATACTTTTTCTTGGGAAGACTCAATTTCTTAATCCAAATGGATTGAGAGGAAAAAGCAATGTTGCAAGCAAACTGTTTGGTGCCTACGGAAGTAGATTATTACCAACTTTATGCTTTCATCTGGGGAACCCTATCTTATATATATAAAATATATATATATAGTATTATATATATAATATATATTATTATATATCATATTATATATATTGGATATGAAATATATATAGATATAATATATATATATTATATATAATATATATATATATATATATGTGTGTGTGTGTGTGTGTGTGCGTGTTTAGTAATGGGTGTATTTTTGCCTTCGGTTGCAGCTTCGTCCTATGTTCTAGCCAGTGACAGGTATCTATGTATATCGTCTAGTGAAGTTATTTTTTATTTAGTGATAGACCTTTCATGATCTTTTTTAGCCTTTGAAATTCTTCGTTCTCAATATATTTTTTACCGTATATATCTCCTGTCGTTCTTGCAGTGGCAAAGGAAAGTGTAGGGGAAGCAGCCAATCAGTCAGACATTTAACGTTTTGTCTGATTTAGATTTTAAAGTTGTCTCATGTACTGTTTCCGAGTGTTTTCATTTGCTGTTTGTTTCAATAGAATTTTGAAAAAAATTATAAATTCTTTACCTGCTTTATTTGAAGTGATGATTCAGTAAATAGTGACAGTTAGATTAATAACTAATGTTACATCAATTTAACGTGGGCAGACATAAGAGAATATATTGTAAGTTATATGTTTTATCTGTGAAAATATCATTCACAGTTTTACACTATAATTAAGAAATTCTATGTAGAGTAGATAATATTGCGACTTCTCAGCGTTGGCCATAGTTGTAGGAGGAATTTAAACTTTTGAATTAGATATTGTATAAATGCAGTTTGTATGTAATCATTTCCGTAACTATGGTGTCTATAAAACATTTGATTTACTTGTTTTTGCTGAATTCAGTTTATGTGGCACGGTCGAAGAGGAAATTTTAATGTACTTATGGCCATGAATAATTTTAGTTTGAAACTTCACTAGCATCAAGTTACTTTATTTTGATAAGTTGTCGAGCTCAGAATTTATGTAGAATCTTTTTTCCCCGAGTGTTTTTGAAGATGTGTGTGCCCCAAATATTATTATTATTATTATTATTATTATTATTATTATTATATTATTATTATTATTATTATTATTATTATTATTATTATTATTATTATTATTATTATTATTATTATTATTATTATTATTATTATTGTTGTTGTTGTTGTTGTTGTTGTTGTTGTTATATATTCTCAGTGTGTTGATTTATTACATATTCGAATCGAATGATTAGTTTCTTTTTCCCTTTTCAAAAAGGGACTTGTTTCTGACTTTTGTATATTTGTGTAATAGTTAAACCGCTGTCAACAGCCAATGTTGCTCTGTTATCTGAAGTTTCAGCTACCATTTGTGGATGTATTTATTTGCTCATATGTTCTGTTTTGTTTAGTCCTACTTTTCTGTAACCGCTAACCTTCGGAGCTGATAAGTTTACGAAAAAAAGTCTACGTATTTTATATGGGACTTGACCGAGCCGATCTGAAAGGTATTGATTTTTTAAAGTGCATGAATACAAGCGAGCAGTTTATGTTCTTTATTTAATCGAATAGCACAGGTTTGATTTAAGGTCTGCAAAATTCAGTATTTGAATAGGAAGTTAGAGATTAAGTTGAAGCCTTTTCATTTTTAGAAGTTTGTTAATCAGGGGACTTATTCCCACTGGAGGACAAAAGCTTTTGGAAATTGTTAGAATTGCATGCATTTGTATTCATTATCGTGATGGCTCCGTAAACTTTGCCATTCAATTGAGCCGAATGGTCGTCATAGAAGTGCCTTTGAACCTTCTCCCGAAGGTGTTAACGTTCCGATAAGAGGTTCTGCTATTAGGTACGTCATTCGCTTTTGTGGTTTGAAAAGCATACAGTGTCATTTTCAACGCCAGTTTGTTGATGCATGATAACATAGACTACGATTGCTCTGTTTTCTCTTATAATAACTTCAAGTGTGTTTTCGCTCGGTTTATTATTATTATTATTATTATTATTATTATTATTATTATTATTATTATTATTATTATTATTATATGCTGGAAGAGGACCACATTAATAGAGGTTTTATTGAAAATAATGGGTGTTTCCCCCGCGTTTGCCTTGTATAGAAGTTTCTATACAAAAATAACGCGGCTGAAATAGCCATTATTTTCAAAAAAACCAGTAATATTATTATTATTATTATTATTATTATTATTATTATTATTATTATTATTATTATTATTATTATTATTATTATTCTCATACTGATTTTGTGAAAGACATGAAGGGGAAATGGTTGGATTATAGTTGATGAAACTTTCTCCTGTGATATTTACTATGAATATTTTAAATGACGTAGATATCGTGACGTGGTAGCCACACTGCATTTCGCTGGAAATCTAAAAATATCTTCTTCAGAACGGCTCAGGGATAATTTGTCGTATTTATCATCTACAAATGCCGACAGATGAATGATGTTATAATGATGCCAATTCGTATGAAGATTAGACTGTGCCGACAAGGTGCATTAGTCTCGTCATGTGACCCACAATTTTCAAAATTCTAAATAATTTGTAAGAATATTATGTCTGGTTCTATTCAAATTTAATATGGAGATTACCGTAGGAGAGGCAAAGCAGATCATTTAGAAAAGCACTCCTTTCCATTGACACACACACACACACACACACACGTATATATATATATATATATATATATATATATATATATATATATATATATATATGCACGTATGCATTTATTTACCTATGTCTAGTGTGGTGGTAGTGAATGTAAAATGTGTGTATGTTTATATAAGCTTTGGGAGTTGAAGTATATCAAAAACTTTATTTTTTATATAGTTGAAGTTTAACTGAAAAGAGGAACCGTTTAAGTTCTCGAAAGCTTTTATTTTTACGTAATTGGATATGATTCTTATTAGTACATCGCCATGCATTTGTTTCCCGTGTTAGTGACTTATGTGATTGTGACACTTAATAAATAAAAATAACATTAAAATTAATAAAAGTAATATTTTCTTGATATTTCAGTGTGGTGTATTAGCAATCGGATTGGGAAACTAATTCTCTCAGACTATACTAATATGTGTAGAACACAGAATGACAATTATTCTGGACAACAAATTTGTCGCTTTCTAATTCTTCTTTCCTGATTACTGTTATTGGAGATATTGATTTTAAAAATACCCTTCGTATGTGGTCCAGACGTAATTTTTTTTTGTCTGTATGCGTATGTGGTTGTGTGCTGCTCGTGTGAGAGAGAGAGAGAGAGAGAGAGAGAGAGAGAGAGAGAGAGAGAGAGAGAGCTCTCGGGGAAAGTTATCTTTGCTTTACTCCTCTTCTGATTACTAAATAGATGTCTGTCCAAAAGGAAGCAGTGTAGGTCCATATAGTATTTCGCTTGTAACAAAAAGCTAATTTTGTAAGAATTCCATTAAAAATTTCAGTACATTTTCCTAATGGTTTGAACATCAAAAACATGTAAAATTAAAGTTTTTAGTGGAAGTAATTAGTAGTTAAATGTATCCCTTGGTATTCATCTGAAAGGTAGCTGCTAAAAACGAAGAAATCTTATCAAGTTAATATGCAGTCACAAGTATTTTTGTGTTGGGAAACATACCAATCATGGAATTGTGGTTGTTCAACTGTAGATTACCAACTACAGAACCGGTATAAATTTAGTAGAATTTTTCAGATATGTTATATTAGCCTTATACACAGTGTATATAATACCTAACACAGAAAATTAAAAGTATATCTGTGTAATTCTTTTTAGTGTGTACATAAAAAATTGAGTTATCCTACTTCTTCATCCAGTCATTGAATAAGCCTCCTTTCCCTGATGCTGAGAGAGAGAGAGAGAGAGAGAGAGAGAGAGAGAGAGAGAGAGAGAGAGAGAGAGAGAGAGTCTGCCAATGTTTAATATGATAGACACACTGCATGAAATTGTGAAAAAACGGGTTAGGTGCACTGCCAACGTTAGACCACATATCTCTGAGGAGAAATTTTATGTGTTGCTTGTACGTGAGATGTCACTAGCAGCTACAGCATTTCTTGGGCCTTAGGAGTTACACCGGAAGGACGAATTCCTCATGAGGATTTTTACAAAATCGAACAATTGCAAATTGTAGACAAATAAGTTCATTACATTTTTTGTTAACGGTAATTATTTCCTAAAGAATTTGTAACTGGTGAAATATCCTTTATATTATAACACATTAAATAATAAAATTGCAATGAACTTTCCTGTTCCTGAATAGTAAACAGACACTATGGGGTATTTGCGTCTACCATAAATATATAGAGACCACCTACTTACGAACATTCAACTTAATTTTGTTTCGTACATTTATTCTGTACATACAGTACAGAAATTTGAAACAATGAAGTACCATCGTTTCACTTTCCTTCGTGGCTTTTGCTCTTATTTATATATTCATCACTTTCCAGATTTTCGTGATTCAGTTATACATACAGTACTGTATGTACAGTGTACTGAGTTTTAGGATGAAAAACGTACATTAATTCACATGTAAATTCCAATTAACAAATGACCCGCAGAGAAAAAAAATCAAAATAATGCCCTTGACAAAATCCCCTTTGCCACCATCTCGAGAAGATCCTTGGATGCTGATGCAGTGCACTTTCCTGCTCTTAATCACAGTCCCTTCCGCTCACTCAATTCAGCCGAAGCAAAAATTAAATCTCTGAACATAAAGCTGAAGATCGCAAAAGTGACGAAATTGTAAACTTTAGAGTATCCCGCTACAAAAGTCCGACATTTTTTCGAGGGATGCGAAATTCATTAAGACATCAAGGAAAGCCAATCAAGATCCGGACAGGGACTGTGATGTCGGTGTTTAAACAGAAAAGCTGAGGCAGATCTGGAAGGCGAAACACAAAGTCGGAACGGCGGCTAATTAGAACCAAGAGCTAAATACTTACGCTGCTGCTGCTGCTGCTGCTGCCAGGGAACTTGACACATTCGGGCTGATTATTTCTTGCTTCAGTGTGGCCTCCCGGCTTCCCAAAAGATAGTCACGAGTTAATGAGTTAATGTATTATCTGTCTTTATAGTAAATAGAGGCGAGAGATGTATGAAAACTTTTCAAGTGCAAAAGCATTAGGGTTCCAGAATGTATATAAAAAAAGTTAATTTTATTTAAAGCGAATTCATAGAAAAATCGTGTCTATTTGCTAAACAATGTATATGTAGCTACTTCTATATTTCAATATCCTTTTTGCCCTTTTATTGCCAGATCTTTCTTGAAACGCAAGTGTGCATGCTCATTTAGGATAATATTGTTATAGATTGAGTACCAACTTACATACATATGTATACATATGTGTATATGTATGTATACACACACACACATGTATATATATATATATATATATATATATATATATATATATATATATATATATATATAGTGTAATAAAACCGCGTGTGGTGTAGCCACCTGGAAATACACCGTATGCCTGGTCTGTGTTCGTATGCATTTCAGCAAAAAACATAGATAACTTTTGTAAATGAAATTTGCGGTGGGTATTGTGCATTTGAATTTGACAAGTAACAGTTTCGTTCAAAATAGTTGGCGCTGCATTATTTTGGTTGCGTTGTGTATATCCTATTATTTTAACTTTTTCGGTTTTCATGTTTGATTGGCGTATTCTTTACACTTACTTTTAATAACGTACTTTAATTATTCTACTATGCATATGTGTATTGAAGTGTTATGACTTTACAGTTTAGGAAACAAGATTTTATAGTTTGGGTAAACGATCAGTGGAAAATGTTAGTCTTAATATATGTCATTTTTAATGCTGATGAAAATTGTTAACATTTAGGTATGCCTGAGCTAGTCTGTATATTTCCCAGAGCATGATAATGTGAATATCCTGTTCTTGTATTTACTCTAGTGAAAGATAATGCGACAGAATAACACCACTAATCAGTAGTAAACCATACACATATATTCGACTCTTTTTAAAAGACTTATTTCCTTATTTCGAAGTAGGTGATATATATATATAATATATATATATATATATATATATATATATATATATATATATATATATATATATATATATATATATATATATATATATATATATATATATATATATATAATATATATCGTCTTGTATTCTCTCTTCTCTCTCTCTCTCTCTCTCTCTCTCTCTCTCTCTTTGTTTCAGTCTTACTATATGTCATAGGGTTTCAAACTCCAACTCAACGAAAGAAAAGCTGTAACTGAAAAATACATGTTTCAAGATTTTCTTGATATACAGACTGTGATGTCAGCATTAATGACCACATCTTCCCTTGACACTGATACTTTAAATGAATGGCTTCTGTGGTAAACGTTAATGCTTTCATATAATCTCAACATCCTCCTCTTAACTTCTGTATTGATTTCATCTGAATCTTTTTACTTTCATATCCCTCTCATGACAGTTCAATGGCAAATACTTGGTCACAACTCTTTCATGATGAAACCCACTTTGTTCTTCCTCTATCAATCTTCCTGTCATTAGTCTTACTTTCTCAGTAAAAGACTTACCACACACTTTCCCTGTTGTACTATGTAATGTCATGCTCGCATAAGTTGTTGTCTATTATTCATTTACTCAATCTTACAGCACCTTCCTATTGGCCATACTTCCCTTACAATTCTTGGGCAGCCACTCATTCATCACTAACTCTCTAGTAACCTCATCATCTCCTGCCGTCTTTCAATTATTTATCTGTTCTTCTAATCGTTCTGGTGATGTTCTACTCAAGTTGCTTCTAAATCTTTTAATATTTTCACTGATTTCTACCTCTGTTATTTCATTCAGCTCTGTCTCTTTTATATTTTTATGTTAATTAAATTTGACAAATTTCCTCTCCAGTGACCCAGGACAGCATTCACAGTAGACCGAATGTAACCACTTGCATATTTTATAATGATATCCATTTGTCCCCAAAGGTTGTTGTTAACCTACTTTCCTCCCTCCTCCGCCGTTTGTTACTTGCTTATTTTTTTTCCTTCTGAAGTGTCCTACCAATTCTCCTCTATACGTATACATACTTTGGTATCCTGCAGTTACGTTTCCTTTATTCTTTCTTTTCCTCATAAGTCTCCCTCTCTTCCTTATTCCGTTACTTACTGGTTTTATTCCCTCCTACTAGTATCCTATTCTCAGACACTTCACGCTTACATTGTGATCCCATCATGGTATTTCACTTACCCTTCATCTACTCGTTCCACCTTTTTTACACCCTAGCCTGTGCATGCTCTTCTCATATTCTTCCTGATTTCTCTCCAACTTTATTTCTCTCAATTTTGACTTTAACTGTTCAAAGAATCCAGTTTTTCCTGCTTAAACAAATCAAATACATTTCATTTTTCTGCAGCACCAAATCCGCTCACATTCAGAACCTAACAATGACGTTTTAGGTTTTCTTCAGGTTTTCCCAAAATTACTAACAGGGTCTGTGGTTGCTAACACTGCCCTTTTGGCCGTTTGGTAACTTTCGCACCTATTAACAGAAGGGAATGTTTATGTGTGTGTTTTGTTTAATATTTAGTTGATATGGGAATCTGGAATTCTGCTCATACTTTGAAACAAAATCTAATATACAGACTGTTTATAAAGATTCTCTCTCTCTCTCTCTCTCTCTCTCTCTCTCTCTCTCTCTCTCTCTCTCATCTCCTGAAACAAATAAGTTAATTATTAATGGAAGACCGGGAGAATGGCACAATTTCTTCCTGTCATTCTCATGGAAACAATAATGGGAATGGCAAAATAATTTAAATTAATTTAAATAGTCGTGGAAGCCAAGGACATGCCTATTAATGTCCTGTCATACGCCTTCGACACCTTAAAGGTTTACCTTTACTGAATGAAATTGATATTCATTTATATGACGATGTACATGGAAGATTTTATTTATATTGTGATGCAGTGGGCGTTTTTGAATGATCGTTGGAAATATCTATTGAATTGTTATGTATGTTGATTTATTAATTTATTTGAATTATGCACACACATATAAGTATATATACACACACACATATAAATATATATATATATATATGTGTGTTGTGTGTGTGTGTGTTTGTGTGTGTGTGTGTGTGTGTGTGTGTGTGTGTGTGTGTGTGTGTACAACAGTAAATAAGTAAAATCCAGAGATTTCACAAAATCCTTAGGGAATTGTGAAAGGACCAATTCGGTTAGGAACATTTGATCCCCGAGAGCTAGTACTAAACACAGCGAAGCAGTGGTTCATCTACACTGTTTCACCGTGTTTAGTACTAACCCATGTGGGATCAGATGTACTCAAGATCATTTGATGCCCCAGGGGCTGGTAATAAACATGGCGAAATAGTGTATAGATGAATCACTGCTTCACTGTGTTTAACACCAGCCTTTGGGATCAAATGTTCCTAAGCGAATTGGTCACTTCACAAATTTCCTGATTTCACATATTTACTGTACCCATAAAGTCTTGTTGTAAATTAAAATACTTGTAACTTCATACTTATGCACGATAGAATGAACCCGTAAAATGGATAAGAACTAAAAATGACCTAATTTTTCCATTCGTCTTTTTTCTTTTCCACATGTCCACCATCATTACTAATGCAAAGAGAAATACGATTCTGTATGTCTCGGAAAAAGCTTTCCATCTGGTTTTGAGTAATACCTTCAATCACATCAGTTATCCTTGCTTTCAAGTGTTCTAAAGATCGAGGCTTCGTTGGATGAAAAATACTTGTCAAATCTGGTGAACGGGGAGGCCAATTTAAATAATGGTCCACCTCTTCCAGTCCATCTATTAGGGAATTTCTCTTTTAGGAGCTGCCCAACTTGTTGAGGAAAGTGACAAGTTCCAATTGTTCAAGCTTAGGAGTAAAGAAATTTTGTAGCATTTCTAAATAGTTATCAACAATAACAACGTGTCCTTCAAAAAAGAATGGCCCTTTGGTTCGACTCATTCCCAAAGCACACCATAAGTACATTTTGAGAGAATATCTTTCATATTCAACAGATTCATGTTGCTTTTCAGTTCCCCAATTACCGCAGTTATGCCGTTGACCTTGCTCCTAATGTGGAATGATGCATCATCAGAGAACACGAAATTAATCAGAAATGCAATCAATGTTAATTCTTTCATTGAACTGATGACAGAAAGTAAGTTGTGTATGATAGTCCTCTTCTGACAGCATTTGATGCATTTGGATTCTATACGTTTTCTTTTCTTTTTTTTTCCCTCAGAATCTTACGCAGAGTAGATTTTGAAAATTACATTTTGAAAGATGATCGTGTTAGACTCTTTCTGGGACTTCTTTCGAAGTTTTGTCCTACAGATGCTACACTTCCTTCATCAACACATGGTTCATCAGCCCGTGGTTTATGAATAACAGAAACTGATTCCTTAAATGTCTTCATCCACTTTGCTTTGCAATTCCTGTGTGGGGCTTCTTTATTGTCCTGGGTTGTAAACCTTCTTTGGACATGGACAGTACATTTTAGCTCAGCCAACCAAAGAACACAGTTTGCTTTCTCTTCTAGTGAAGCCATGGGTCAACAGCAGTTGTGTAAAGGAAGTAATTTTTAAGTTTCAGAAACTGAAAAATATTTGACAAAACAAATAATAAGTAAAACTTTTGGGCGAAAAAAAAAACTAGACCGTCAAGCTTTCTTATCCTTTTTACAGATTGATATTATCTTGTAAAGTTGCACCGTAACTTTATGAGCAGACACACTATATATATATATATATATATATATATATAATATATATATATATATATATATATATATATATATATATATATATATAATTTTTTCATTTTTTATTTATGGCACGACACCCCGACTGCGAGCGGTAGAGATAAATATCCTGATATAAATAAATCTATTTCAATTATGTCTATACGTACACACACACACACATACACACACACACACACACACACACACACACACACACACACACACACACACACACACATATATATATATATATATATATATATATATATATATATATATTATGTATATAATATATATGTATATATATACATATATATATATATATATGTGTGTGTGTGTGTGTGTGTGTGTGTGTGTGTATGTGTGTAGACATAATTGAAATAGATTTATTTATATCAGGATATTTATCTCAACCGTTCGCCTCTGATATGATCAACGCAGTCGGGGTGTCGTGCCATAAATAAAATACACAGACCAGTCAACTCTCGTACCTCATGCAATGCACTGAAGTTATTCTCTGATCATTTTTCCATTGGGAAATAAAAACTTCTTTTAGGAAGGAGGCGTATGAAGGAGGGAAAATTTACTATAAACGCCACCGGTGTCTCAGGATGCGCGTCGATCGTAAAAAAATGAATTACATCTTCCAACTTCCTCCGTCAATCATTCGCAGTCGCCCCTCCGCCTTCAAAAAGGAGGGGGTGGAATGATACGAGGTTCCAGGACAAAATTCTCATCAATTTATGATAATTGCTTCCACGTTGCATAAATCTTAGACGATATAAACTCCCCTTCCCCCCGCCCTGATTCTCTCAACTTGGAACGACCATTTCTCTGCTACAATGGAAGGTTTTAATGGACTTGAGTCATATAAGCGGTCTTGATTAGGTCTTTTCTTTTCAGTTGCGCTTCTCTTTCATTCCATGGGCAGTAATGATAGTTGCTTTGCTAATTATAATCTTGTAAATGTTAACGATGATGATCATAGTAGTGAAACGGTATCATTTATTTATCTTCAAAACGTACCCTTATATGCATTATGCACAAGCACACACAAATATGTGTATAATCATATATATATAATATATATATATATATATATATATATATATATATATATATATATACATATGTATATGATTGATGCTCTTTCATAGTACATAATATTATTTTAGATCATATTGATTACGTTGTTTTATGAAACGAATATGAGTACGGTGTGTGTTTATATGTGTATAATATATACATATATATATATATATATAATATATATATATATATATATATGTATATATATAATTTAAGGAAAAGCACAAAATTTAAGGAAAAGTACATCCTAAACCCTGCAACTTACTCTTTAGTTTTCACTATCACTTACACTTACACTTGAGGAAAAAGTTGGTAAACGCAGCAAACGAAGAGATTTTTGCCATGCCCAGAATTTTCTTCATGTTGTGTTGGTAAGAAGTTGACAAATGACTTATGATTATTTTTGCTACCAGATGTTCCATCCTTAGGTGTGTTACTTGATCATGATTCTTCTCTGGTCCACAACGTCGCGACCTTGCAGAGGGCGGGATCTCCATTTTCTTTTCTTCCTTCCAACGTAAAAGATCTGAGATTTTCCCACGAAACTGGAATAGAAGATTTAGGTAATTTAGCCACACGAGAAAGGCGAGAAAGTGAGAAGCATTTCCGAGGTTGTTTGCTTCTCAAGTTTCAGAGCGTCGAAAAATCTGTAAAGTTATCTGCGTGGGGTGTAAAACATTCACGCAAGAATGGGGGAATGCCGATCAAATGACTACAGCAAAATTCTGGAGGAATCAGTTACTTCTGCAGATAGTCTGAATCGCCTTCTCCATTTCCTTCTTCCCTGATCTCTTGCAGCAAATCCATTATCCTCTTATTACCCAAATACGTTGAGTCCGTCACTGCTTCCGAGCCTTCCAAAGCATCAGGAGATCCAGGGACTCCTGCTGGGTTTGATATTGGGACAGGCGGGAATGATAGTGAGAGGAAGGGAGTGCAAGTGGCGTCGGCTGGTGAGGAAGTCAAGACCAGAAGTGGGCTACTGCTGATGTTCATCAAGAGAAAAAATCTCCTTGTGATGTCGACGTTGGTATTGATGATGCGATACATTTCTTGATTTCTTCGCTCTTTATTTGGATGTGCTTGACTGCAATTTTATATCAGAACGAGAAGTAAATGGAGATGTTACGTTCCGAGGCAAATTCAAACACATGCTTACATGTATCTGCTGAATTCAGATACATGCAGTTGTAGCTGACTGGACCCATTCACAGTATGGTATCATAGTTTTGACAGGCTGTTTATATATATATATATATATATATGTGTGTGTGTGTGTGTGTGTGTATGTATAGTACCATAGTTTTGACAGGCTGTTTATATATATATATTATATATGTGTGTGTGTGTGTGTGTGTGTATGTATAGTACCATAGTTTTGACAGGCTGTTTATATATATATATATATATACATATATATATGTGTGATGTGTGTGTGTGTGTGTGTGTTTATGTGTTGACAGGAAGGTAGGTAGAAGAATTTTGCAGCAACTGTTTTAACTCCGTCAGTTAAAACTTGTAATGAAAAATTTTACATTTCTAAGAAGAATATGGCGGATTATATTTTCTTAGCTATATACTTCACTTTCACGATCTTTTAGTGGAAGTTGCTTACTAGTGAAGAAAAATTTGGGTCATTTTATTGCAGACGAGTTACTAGTTTGTAGGATAGTTGGTTTACCTGTTGATTTGGATGTGTGAGGCTCTTGATCTTTTTAGGATAATCAAAAAGGAATCCCTTCATTTTTTTTTTTGGACAGAACTGATAATGCTTAAACACATAGGAAGAATCCATGTGACTGAAGCAGTGAAGCAGTGAATATGAAACTGTTTTGTTGAGTAACGTTACATGAACTGGTAATGATTCAAATATATTCGTATTGAAAGTGAAGCCTTGATAAGAGTAAGATTCATTTTAGAAGTGTCATTTGGATTCTGATTTATAAGTAGAAGATGAAACATTGTTTTTGTAATATATGTGTAACCAAATGCTGATGACATAGTATCTTTTACATAAATTGTCGTGCAAAATTGATATTCTTATTAATGAAATGAAGATGCAGGTAAATCAGATAGAAATAAGTAAGCCAGGGTGAAACATTATTGAACGACTGGAAGAACAGGCGCACAAGTAGAACCCAGGCGATCCTATTACCGTAAAGTATATTTTCCAAAGGCATGTTTGAGGATTATCTGATGGTATAAGAGGTTACGTTCATTTTATACCCCTCATATCGTGCAGTGACCTCAAATATCAAGGAGGGAGGACTCCTCCCCGAGCACATTTAACGCTTGCATAAAACTTACCAAGCATGCATCGACGCAATTTTTTTCAAGCAGTGTTTTACTTCCTTGAGGCCATCAGAATGTTAATTGTAATAATTGAAATTTCGTATTTGGATGATTAAATTTATTGGAGAATTTATTTTTAGTAACGATTCAAGAAGTAATAATAGTGTTACTTAACGAGAAATACCATCTTGAGTTTGGTGTTTGGTTCGTCTGTATTATTATTGTTATATCTGGCAATTGTCAAAACTATTGTTTAGATATCTGTAAAATTCAAACGATATCTTAACTGAATCAACACAACAGCGTACATCGTGCCACGTGAAGTGTCCAGTCAGCCGGGGTCGAAAACTCGCGACTCACTGTACATTCTGGCCGATGTTAAAATGGTTTCCAGGTGTGTAATTTGATTTGCAGCCCACACCACCCCTCCCCGGCCCCATTTTCCCTGGCGGCAAGAGCAACCAACACGCGATTTTTTCGCTTTTTCCGTTGAGGGATTTCAATTTTTCTAGCGATGAATACGCAAAACTATTCCTGGGGGAAATAAAAAAAATGGGGTGACGAGTATGCGGAACGACGTGTAAGTCAAGGGCAGCACATGGTTTTTGTGTAGCGCATGTTTCTGTGTATGTTCTTGGGGTGCATGTTTGTATGCATTTGTTCAGGTACAAACAAATAATTCGGGTATTAGTGTAACTTCAAGATAAGATTGTCGTTGTAGAGGTAGGAATATGTTGAGAAAAAGTTATTCTTTAACTTACGTTGTTATGAGGCAAGCAGAGTAGCATTGCTGGTCAACCAACCTAAGTGTGTATATATATATATATATATCAATATATAGTGTGTGTGTGTGTGTGTGTGTGTGTGTGTGTGTGTGTGTATATTATGCAATATCAGATGCTCCTCAAGATATTGTAGGAAAATTGTTTCCACCGACTAATGATTGACACGATATTTATAGACATCTCGTTCTAATGGTTTTGTTTGTTTTTTACTTTTTTACGAGTTTGAAGCAGAACACACACACGCACGCTCACACAAAAAAGGGTATATATATATATATATATATATATATATATATATATATTTATATATATATATATCTATATATATATATATGCCTTTTCCCCAGCGAAGGGTTGTCTCCAAGGATTGTTAGACTGAATTCTCGGCAAGAGATCTATGTGGAGGCATGTGAATGAAGTGTTATAATTGTATTATCAGCCGAGATGGAAGGCCTATTTTTACCGACTTTCATTATGAATGTATTGGAATTTATAATGGATATTGTTTTTTATTTGAATGTTTTTTCTTTATACACTCTTCGTTACTCTTTCTATTTTTCGTCTCTGTAAGGCAACTCACATATCCAGAAGAAAAAAGTAAAAGAAAACGGTCTCAGAGTTTATCAATTTATGCATGCTTAATGTGAACCCTTGTTTCTAGTTCTGTTGCAGAATCGTGCATTTGCCATTCTGCGAGTTGTTTACATATCTTGAATTCCTAACTGCTTGTGCAAATACTCGAGGAACTCGAGCAACAAATGCAGGGAATTTGTATGGGCAGTTAAATTAGGCAGCGTCGCTGAGTCTGTTTAGATTGGCTGTGAAGTGTCTTTGTAGGTATCCCGTCCCTCAATGCCATCAAGCTCTCTTGCATAATTCGAAGTAAACCTTCGAGGAAAAAATTAAATGAATAACCCCAATGAAGTATGATTAGGCAAAGGCGTAACAGCGCATTGGAATTCCAGCAAAGACGTATCTCTCAAACACATACAGCTGGAATCCCTTTACTACAGTTTCCGTGAACTAGAGTGTCGTAAACTTGCTTCATTTCTGAGAGGGAGTCTAACTCAAGTTGAGAATGGGGCTTCAACGATAAATTCGACTAGAAAATCGCAGCTATTATCTGAGAAGTCAGTTGTGTATTTAAGGCAAGGCGAATGATACCTCGCCCACTCTATTTTCTCGCGAATTTGGCGGGGACAACGACATGATTTGTTTTCTTGGTCTCTCTCTTTGACCGTCGAGCAAGACGAACGCTTTGTCTTTTGCAAATGGCCAACGTACACTTCAATTGCCTTGTTAAGCGGAGTGGCGCCCTTCCATCAGTCTCAACAGCCAATTACATCGTGTCGTTGGAGCAAGGGTCTACACACTAGACCTGACAAATCGATGGCAAGGGAACGAAGTAGTTTTTTTTTTCCAGAAGTGTCAAAAGTGGGCAGCCTTTGGGTAGCCATCGGGAATTCCGTAAATTTCAGAATTCTGGTTCCTGTTTCCTTTTCTATTTTTATTGTAAGTTCTCTCTGGGTTCGAGGTGAGAGTTGTGAAAAGGAAATTGTCCTTTTACATGTCTTTTTTATTGCAGCTCACAAAATGGCATTCGCTCCCAACACTGCCTGGTACGCTTGACATGGGACACTCTCTTTTATGGCAGTAGATTGTTCTTTTTGAATCACTCCCATATTCAACTTAATTATTTTTACTCTAACTTAGGAAGGAACGCATAAAACTTAAGGAAATAAATGATGAGACATGCGTTTCTGCATCATCAGGAACAAAGGCGAAAAATGGACTTGCATTATAAACTAGATTTTATGCTCAGTTGCTGTTAAAGTTCGTTATGCTTTCGTTTTCTTCGTCTTTTTGTTGCTTTCCAAGCACTTAGGTTGGTAGTTTGTAACTAACCAGCAGTAAAATAACCATTTTCCCTATCTCACGTAGTGCTCATAACTGTGTTGTAATGTAGCTTATATTACAAAGAGATTGCCGGGTATGCGAGCCTCTCTCTCTCTCTCTCTCTCTCTCTCTCTCTCTCTCTCTCTCTCTCTCTCTCTCTCGAAGTGCTCATAACTGGTGTGTAATGCAGCTTATATTACTCAGAAATTGAAAATTTTTCTTCTCTCTCTCTCTCTCTCTCTCTCTCTCTCTCTTCCCTCTCGTTCTCATCTCTCTCTCTCTCGTCTTCCTTCTCTCTCGTTGCCTTTTTTGTTGTTGTTGCTGTGATGCATTATGGTTATAAACCTAATCATCATTATGAAGTACATTCTTTTTCATTGGTTAAATTTTAATCATTTTATTTAAATAAAAGAGCATAACGTACCACGTGCATAATCCCATTATATTTAAAAACCATGCCCTGTTACTATTAAAACATAATGTAAAGCAATGAATGTAAATGATATGCAACACACTTACTGTTTATTTGATTGTAAATAACAAACCAATGAATTTACATCAGAACATTTCATCTCAAATGCAGGTACTTTGGTATTTTTTATCTGATTATTGGCGTTATGTTAGTCGAGTTTTAGTTAATGTACATATATATATGTACATATATGTATATGTATATGTATATATATATATATATATATATATATATATGTGTGTGTGTGTGTGTGTGTGTGTGTGTTTTGTATGTGTGTGTGATGTATGTATGATATATGTATGTATCAATAGGTGCAAGATGAAGGATCGGTCCTTTATTCCTTTTCTAAGTACTGTATGATTGCTGCAACGTTTCGAAATGTAAACGGACCATTTGTCTTTTTTTTTTTTTTAGATTGAAAATCGGACTTACACGTCTTGAAACGTTGCAGCAATACTAAAGTAGTTTGAAAAAGAATTAAGGACTGATCCTTGCATCTACTGATGTCTACAGATGTTAGAAGCTTTCGATCCCCACTATTTATAAATACGAGTGAAAACAATACATAAATTACAGGAACTTTCGAACTTCTCTTAAGGTCCTATATCTCAACATCAAGAATCTTTTTCGAGTAAGACGTAAAGTTTTAGGTATGTCGATGTCAAATCGTGATGTGCCTCCGTTGCTCTAAGTAGCAAATTAGTACCTGGTAATCAGTGGATTGTGGTGAGTAGTACCCGGTGTGGGGACGGCCCTTGAAGTTAGGAAGCTCATTCTGAAAGTTTTGTTATATGCATACACATATATACGTATGTGTATATATATATATATATATATATATATATATATATGTAGTATATATATAATATATATATATATATATATATATACATATATATATATATGTATATATATATATATATATATATATATATATATATATATATATATATATATATATATATAATAGGTCTATAACAAACAGCGTCGTTAAGAGATCAATCTCCCTCCATTCTTGTCTGCTAATAGTACCTTACCTTGAATGCAGACCTTTCCCGAAACCTAATATCTTGTTTCCTGACCAACGCTCCATCTTCGGTAAACCATTTCGTAAATACCAAGAAGTCACCTCCAGCGTAAACTTGCTATTGGACAGACAGAACTGACAGACAAACCGGTCTAGTATGTTACCTCATATTTTGCAGACGAAGGTCAAAAACTAATGTAAATAAGAAATTATCTCTCATTTATGAACTTATACTTATCATTCCAATATCACATATATAAATCTGTAGCAGTATTAAGATTAAGGTTAAAAAAAAGACCACATCACACTAGTAAACAAAACGACAAATACAAGCCCAAAGTCAGGACCTTAGTACTATATACTACTATGAAATTCAGGGCCTCTGGAACACGGTTTTTTGAATTTTGCTCCTTATCAAAGCATCGGATGTAGCTGAAAGTTGACATATGTATATTTTACAACTACACACAAATTTTGTCAGCATTATCAATAACCTAAAACCCGATAGTTTTAATTTTTTATAGAGTAAAATGATCTAGCCGACGCCATGGTCAATGATTGCGAGCAAGAGTCGAAAAACATTCATTACGTAAGCAAGGTAAACATCGTTTTACGAAATGTTGCCCCGCCCATCCACCAGACAGAAACCCATTCACCTTATTCCATCGGCTCTGAAACCCATAGTAGTCAAGGATGGCTAACAGTATTTGGAATTGTTCCCCCCCGTGGTTGCAAAACTGCATTTGTCTTACGACTTGCAACTTTATTACAGTCAAGAGAAAGCCCGTGGCCATACTCAGTATAGCCTGAATAGGTAATTATTCAGTTTTCTGGTTTTAAATCCAATGTTTATGGTCTGATTTTGTATTTAGCGTAACGTGATTATAATACTTGTAATGTCATTAAGGATTTTGAACATTTCCATGTAGCAGTAGTGCCGCAAAATTAGTAATAGCAGCAATATACATGAATTAAACGTTTAGGCAAACAATGTCCATGATAGCCTTCATTGTTATCCTGAATTATAACGAGGCCAAAGTGGGTGGAGCCTCATGAAGTCATCATTCTGACGATAATTATTGGTGAAGGTTTTTTTTTTTTTTTTTTTTTTTCTTAAAGCCAAAATACGGTACCATCTAATTTTTTTTTTTTTTTTTTTTTGTTTTTTTTTAGTAAATAGGTAGATAGCCGATAAATAAAAATTGCTTGACATTGGATACAGCAGTTATCAAATCAAGCTTGTCTACTATGTCTTTGAAAATACCAACTATTCCCTACATCTGTCAATCTGATAGTGACCGATAAAGTAGATTGTAATTTCTTAGGAAACTTATTTTGGGAGTAGACTAATAATCGAAGTGTTTTTGTATTATTAACATGTTTTTTTGGTTTGTCATTATTGACCAAATTATCAGTGGAGAGGATTCAGAGTTCATAAAGGTGTACTGCTTTGCTTTTGTATTTAAATTTTTGTCATTGTTGCTAGAGGTATAGCCTTCGTTACGTATAGCCAATCACTCCATCGAGAAAGAGGGAAGAAATGCTGTCATAAGTTACGTAACGAGTGCGTTCGAAACCTTATCTCTGAGTAAGTTGGCCTGTCTTCAAAAAAAAGTCACTTTTGCATTATAAGTACCAAATTTATTACAACCTACGTAATGCAGAATACAGTCAAAAATTTATGTGTAGATATAATGTGTATTCTGAATAAGCGTTATATCTATGAAATGCATAGATAAAAATTATTAGCCAAAGAACCGTGTTACAGAAGCCCTGAATCTCATAGTAGGTATATGTATATATATATATATATATATATTATATATATATATATATAAATATATATATATATATATATATATATATACACACATACATACATACATACATACATACATACATTCATACATACATTAAAGTTACCGTATGAAGACTCTTTTGAAAGTCCGAGTTATCGCGGCTATGGGTGCTCAGCTGATTTGACTTTTTAGTGTCCTTGGGGACGACCGAGTAAACTAAAGAGTTGTTACATGACATTGGTGACAAACCACAGAGACAAACCGATTAATGTTTCCTTATTGGTTGTGAGTGATATTTTCTTAGATTTGTGTTTGTTTGTCGAGGTACTTTATTAACATTTCCTCTTTATGGTAGCCGACGCCGTGTTCAGTTTTAAGTTGCAGTACCGTTGAATATTTCGTATATAAAAAAAATCGCTAGGGAAAATGCCGCTGAAGGTCGGGTGCATTGTCAACAGCTTCAGGTTAGTCTCTATCTTCTATTTTTATTTTGCTTGCTCAGCAAGGACGTCGGGAAATACGATGCCTCTGGGAGGGTTTGGGCTACGGAATGTCAGGTTAGGCTTGACTTTTCTATCAGGAGATTTGGCCCTCTCTATTTCTCGGTATATTTTTGTGAAGTTCCCCGTGTTAAAAAAAGGTGGTCCGTGTTTTTTGTAACAAACTGTTTTATATGATATCGAAAACTATTGGTTCCGTACTATTCGGTATTATGAACAGTTTGAAGAGGAACCAATTTCGTTGTGTTCTTAGGCGTTATTGTTAATTATTTTTTTGGGATTAAACACAATAATACTAATACAAAATATCACTTGGATGGCTCATTCATTTCGCTTATGAAGTTAATATTTTCTTTTAGGATAGCTATGCCATGAATTTGGAATAGGAGGTATAATTAACAAGGGTAACAAGAAATTTTGATAGTGTCAGTGCTCGCTGATCACTATACGTACTGCAGGCTTTAACATAGTATCACTAGGTGATATGGTGAATAAATGCACATATGGTGATTATGAAAGGAAGAAATAGACCAGTATACAATGTTTTCCCTTGCTCACTTTATCTGTGATTACCGTGCATTAATTTTCAGACTCCTTTTGGTTGAACACAGGATTCTCAAATGTAAGACAAGGTAGCTACCAACTGACCAACACAGTTGGTAGCTTCCTTGCCTTTCATTTGAGAGTCCTGGGTTCAATCCCAGTATGAGTCATAAATATATTTCGGTCATTGTACACGTGATTATGGGTTAATTATATGTAATACCATGCATTATTAGTAAAATAAACATGATCCCCACTTTTATCATGTACCCGAGTACAAACTAAGTAGAAGTTAACATTAGTCCTAATTAAAATAATCACCTATAAATTTTCGTAGGTTGATTTAGATGATATTTTTTTCCAGTGCTATTTTAGTTGCATTTGACATGCCCAGTAAAATTTGTACAATACCAGTTCACTATTTTTCTTCTGATGCGAGTGGATTGGTAATTTTTTTGTTTACATCTTGCAAATTAGTTAAGTGGCGATACAGAATTGTATGAGCTAACATTATCTATATAAACCTAACATATTAATATATATAATATATAATATATATGGTATATATCTGTATATATATATGCTAAATTGTTTTTCTAATATATATATAAAATATATAATATATTATAATTATATATATATGTGTGTGTTGTGTGTGTGTGTGTGTGTATATATTATATATATATATATATATATATATATATATATATAGTATATATATGTATATATATATTATATATATATATATATATATTTGTCTGTGCGTGTTTGTGTATGCATATGCGTGTATGTATTATAGAAGGAGGATTCACAGTATCTGTAGGATATATTCGAAAATGGATGAGAGAAAGTGTATGGTCATGGTGGTAAATATACGAAAAGAAGATAGTGCAGAGTGGAAAGTACTTGCTCAGATAGTCACTTTGGAGTAAATACAACAGCTAGTGATAGTTTGAGGGAGGCTGTAATATGTAATAGTAGTATTGTATTGTATATCTCACTATGAGAGAGAGAGTATATGTATGTATGTATGTATGTATGGAGAGAGAGAGAGATTCCAGTAACAATTTTTGACGATTGTCTGTATATATACACAATATTATTAAAATAAACAAAAAGAATGATGTGGTCGAGGTGAAGACTTATCTGATAGCATTTTTTGAAGCCGAGGTAAAATCGTTCGTTTGGGAATAGTTACGGTTATAAATGTTGTTCGTTGGGTTGAAAATATTCCCCGAAGGGCCAAGTGAAAAATAGCCGCGGTTTTATCGTTTATGTAAAAGCCTTGTTCTCGTTCCTGACGTAAAGTTATTTAACTTAGTTCCACAAGTATCGTATATTTTCCTGCCGTTAATTACTTGCTTTGTGTGCTTACGGAACTCATAAAATGAAGACGGAGAAAGCAGAGATTACGTTGGTGGTAATGAAAATTTATGTTCATAAAGATTCATAATAGTTTGAAGTTGTGAGAGGCGGATGCCATAAATCTTTTACTCTTATGAGCAAGGGATAGGTTGTATATTTTGTAAAAGTACGGAAAGCGGCATTTGGGAACTAATTTTAATTAGATTCTAATTTTGTCGTGATGAATATTTTTTTTTATTTCTGAAAAGGGCCAGTC
>NC_087205.1:80959510-80978951 GCF_015104395.2 Macrobrachium nipponense
TTGTGTATACCTTTTACATTATATATACAAATATTTATTGTTTTTAACCCCCTTTTAGTCTTGAAAAGGCATCAGGCAATGTGGAAAGTCCCCTCTTTCATAAATATATGTAAATAGAACGACTTTCCAAGAACTCCCGATCTTATTTCCATTTATAGGTACATACAAACTTTGATGTTAACACATTCAGCTTAAGCTTTCTACCTCCACAAAGAGCGAACTTGCAAATGGTAATGGCCACAGAATATATATTCATGTATATTTAGAAATCAGTTTCGAACTGGGAATAAGAGCCTCAACCAAGTCCTATTCCTGCGCGCGGTACGAAATTTATCACTTGAATTGTATGGCAGTTCAACTTTCGTAACATGGAAGTTAAGGTCCATATTCACCCTGGACAAAATTACAAATATGCATGGCATTCTTTCTTGCAGTAGGTATGTCATTGTATTAGTCTGCTTGCAGTGTGTGTGTGTGTGTTTGTAAAACTCTATGTGAATAAGTATAAACTGTATCTATTTGCAAAAATTAGCTGATAAAACGAATGACGAAACCTTTGTCCATGTGTACATGCTAGTGCGCAGCTATAGTTTCTTATGGTAAAAGCTCCAGTTCGTTTGGTAAAACATTCAGTTACTTTGGTAAAAGCTCCTTTCTCCCCTCGAAAGAAGAGGCTTAGTTGTGGACTCGTTAGGTGGATGGAAAAGAATTCCAAATATGTTTCGGCGTAAGCTTCAGTTGCCCAATTTTGTAGTTATACTGATTGATTAGGCCGGTAAAGGATGTGGTTCCCCGTAAAGGATGACTGAGTAGCCCATGGCGTGTGTTCGAAAAACGTTGGGGTGAAGCCATTCGTCCCGGATAAGCAACGTTGCGGGCAAAACAATGTTCAATGTAACCATTTAGAATATTTATAATATATATATATATATATATATATATATATATATATATATATATATATATATATATATATATATCACATAGTATGTTTGTATGTATGTATGTATAATCCAGATGTATACTTCCATACATTCATTCATAAACATATATTGTGTGTGTTTATACAATAATGTTTTATGCATATATCCGCTGAATATTACCCCGTCTTTAGTTACACCAAGGACACCCTAGCAAATGAATTATCGGGCCTCACGAACCCAAGTACGTCGAAAACAAAATAAACATCCGCGCATGGCTGAAAGTGCATTAGCACAATTAGACTAGTGAACTACTTAGGCGCTTGCCTTAATGAAGTATACTGCACCTGCAATTGAAAGATCAGACGACGCAAGTAGCAAACACAATGGCTCCGCTGAATGAGGTTCTCGGAAAGTCATTTCACGGGAGATGAATAGAGAAGCTCTCTCTCTCTCTCTCTCTCTCTCTCTCTCTCTCTCTCTCTCTCTCTCTCTCTCTCGTTGAACCTATTCATTTCTCGCCGACTTGTTTTACGACTTTTTAATGGCCAAAATAGGGTGACTTGTAGTCGTCCACTCACTTGTTTCGTAAATTTTTTGGGGGGGCGGGTAACTTATATAAGGCTATTGTCCCATGGAGGCATCAGTTTCTCTCCTCATCGCGCCATTAGTCTGGAGAGTTCAGAAGTTTTTCGTCTTTCGCTTTTCGTTTCTTGCTTTCTTTCGTATCTCAATTTTTACGATGTTTTTGTATTTGGAATATGTTCGCTCACCCCTTCATCATCTTTAATTGCAGGATTCGAGGTACTGAATTGCATAGTTTGGTTTCAATTCTACATTTTACAGTCTCGTCTCTTTAAAGTTTTTCTTTTCGTGTGTTTTTGTGGTTTTGAATATTCTTAAATACTAGTACTGGACTAATAAATTTCAATATTGTTTACCACCAGAACACTAAGATTTTCGTTGTATTTAGTGTACTGTGTTCTTGATATCTTGTTTTAAATACATTCTGATTACAAGAGGAAAATATGGAAATTAATGAAGATGTAACAATGGGATAAAACACTCCAGCTTATCTGTTAAAGTAATTAAGAAAATATATATGAAGTAACAAGTTGGTAAAACTTAAGTTTGTAAGAATAATGACTTTCTTTACGTTTTTCCGTTTTCATTTCATTTTTAACCTTCTCAGACGAAATTCATCTGGCTGTTTCCATTATCCACTGCGTTAGTTAGATTAAGTGTGTAATTGCGACCGTGCTTATTATACTAGTGCATATAAAGCAGCCAGACATTCATTAAGCGGTGCAAAAAAAGGTCATACTTTTCATCAGGTTGCAAAGCAATTAAGACATTACGGGTGTAAAGTGCGTAATAAAAAGGAATTTCATTTTCGTCGCTCCGTATAATAACGTTTTTTGGTTTTATTTCGCTTATCTCTTTCGCTTCAAGCAAATGGTTTTGAATGATTCCACACAGAACATACCTACCTGTGAAAGCACATACGCATCTATGTACATACCCTGAGGAAGAGTAGGACTAAATTGATCTCAAACCTTATGCTACTGTGACCTAAAGGTTATCTTTTGGAGTCTTTACCACTACTAATGCCATTGTATTGCTGTCTTCTTAAATTAATTTTTCTTTAGTATTGGTTTTCTATCATCGGATCACGGTTTATTCATGATCGTGCTCCACTAACAAAACATCTCCCTAAGCTGCTTATCAGAGAAGTTATTAAAGCCACCAGTTTTCATAGAACCTACGACGATACCACTCGAACATTCTTGAGAGGGCTTAACGGTGTACTTACTTAGCAAGGAGCACAAAGCAACAGTCTCCGAACTTTCCTTATAAGAGACTTTAGGTGATTATATTTTTTCTTCTTAAGGAAGACCAAATTCCCAGCGTGCATTCACTTGTCTGTAAAGATGTTTTAGTGAAACTATAATAGACTATTTTCCAGATGTTTAACATTTGATGTTCTTGATATTGTAAACATTTTCAAAAAAAGTGTGTATATTTGCAAGGGACTATCTAAAGCATAATTTTTTCTTCAATTATTTTGAAATTTTTTGAGACCCAGGATGAATTTTAAGTTATACCTGACCAATTGCGTGTGCATGCTTTCTTATTGTTTAATGTGTGTGTTTATGTACAATACTTGTATATATTTTCATTGTCTCAAACAAGAACTGCTGGTAGCGGCTTCATGAAATTCTAAAATATCTGTATATCTAAACCACAAATTCTGATTTTATTACTTGAATAACATTTTTAGAGGCTGAATAATAAGCAAGTTTCAGCTTGATTATAGCATACTGCAGGTAATCTCTGCTTCTGTCTGGCCAGATAGTGTTGTTGTTGGTGACACATTTGTATGAAAACGCAGTCTGCAATAAACGTTCAACATTATGTAGTCTTGAAAATGTATTCGAAAAATTAAATTTCATGAGCGATAATACACTTCCCAACCCCCCAACCCCCAAAAAAGAAAAAAATCTGGACTCGCCCGTCTGTTTTTGGGATAGCGTACCCTAGCCCTTGTCTGTGATGAAATGACGAGAGAAAAACCTAATTTTGAGCTGAACGAGGTTAAAACGAATAGCCTTTTTTTTCAGCAAGATATTGGACAATTATAGTTTGTGGTTATTGGGGATCTTTTGGTATAAATAATGCGGAAATTTGGGGCTTCCAGAATAGATTATGAGGATTAAGGTAAAATTGCATAGACTTGAAAAAGATCTTTTGTGTTCATAAACGTTTTCTTAATCCTCTAGTAGGAAAAGTATTAGGTACCATAGATTTTCTTTGGGGATCCATATTATTAATAGAAAGCACCTCAGTGGAGTGGTTGGTGTGGTCTTTGCCTGTCACCTCTGTGGCCGCAAGTTCGATTCTTGGGCATTTCATTGAGGGGTCAGAGATGTGTATTTCTGGTGATAGAAGTTCACTCCCGACGTGGTTCGGAAGTCACGTAAAGCCGTTGGTCCCGTTGCCGAACAACTACTGGTTCCATGCAACGTAAAAACACTATACAAACAAACAAACAAACTTATTATTAATAGAGCCTTGTATCCATTCATATGTTTCAAAAGCCTTGTATCCATTCATATGTTTCAAAATGAGTACTCCTAAAGGGACCTGTTTTCATAAATATGCCTCAAGATTTCTCTTCATGAACAGATACTTTTAACACTTTTGGTTCCGGTTCTTATTCTTGTTTTTCTGATGTTTCCACTAAGCTTGTTTTTCAATTGATGCAAACCCTTTTTTAATTAAGTTTTTCGGGTCACTACTCATAAATATCATTGCAGTATTATCTACAAAGTATTTGTACTTTGTAATTGAAGATTAATCCACAATTGTGTAACTTCAAAGGACCCTTATATTCTTAAACTTGACTTTGAGTGTTCATTAGTTAGAGGCGTGTGAATCTCTGGGAACTAAAGTTCTTATCAAGTTGATTCCTTATCTGATGTGCCCTGTAGGAGTGTAGTGCCGTTTGTGCTCTTTGCAGCGTCCCTTCGGCCTCTAGCTGCAGCCCCTTTCATTCCTGTTACTGTGCCTCCATTCATATTCTGTTTCTTCCATCTTGCTAACCACCCTCTCCTATCAATTGGTTCATAGTGCAACTTCGAGGTTTTCCTCTTGTTAACACCTTTCAAACATTTCACTGTCAGTTTCCGATTCAGCGTTAATGACGCCATAGGTCCCAGCGATTGATCTTTAGCATAAAGTTTATATTCTGCTCATATCTGATGCGAGTTTGTCGTTGCCAATAAATAAATATTGAATGGTACATAATGTTTGAAACTAAGTATTTAAATTTAGAGGAATTGGCAGTGTTCTATTATTGATTCTTTGGAAAATCGGAAGTTCGTAATTGGAGGCAGTTTCATTCAGACGATGCGTTAAGTTTTCCTTTATCTTCCTTTTCTTCAGAAGGAAGATACAAATTTTAGGGTGAATTTAACTAAAAAGACGACGATTCTAGAAGACTCGTGTGTTTTATTTGAGGCACTTGGAGCATTGTTAGATTACGCTGAAAAATATATTTTCCTAACATACAAATCTCAAACCCTGTCGAGAGAGAGAGAGAGAGAGAAGAGAGAGAGAGAGAGAGAGAGAGATATGTATGTATACGAAGTTGTGTGTGTGAGTGCTTGCGCGTGCGCTCACACATGTATTTTCTTTTTTATTGTAAAAAGTATTTTTGAAAGGCTCGGATGAAGTACCAATTTTGCTCCCCTAATGCTTCCGATGAGAACCCATTATGTGGCTAAGTCTGACCACTTCCCTTGGGACTATCTGGAGACTGGAAAAAATGGTCGACGAAAGCTTTTATCGAGCCGGTAGTCTACAAGAGAGAGGTTTTTCTCTCATTCTTTCTCTCCATACACACACACACACACACACACACACACACACACACACATATATATATATATATATATATATATATATATATATATATATATATATATATGTGTGTGTGTGTGTGTGTGTGATGTGGTGAGTGTGTGTGTGTATATATATGTATGTATATGTGTGTGTGTGTGTAACAAAACGCCAGTGACTCTAGAAGGTAAAAGAAACATTGCCGTGGTAATATTGTAACTGTTAAATCGTGAATGAGCTTCAATCAGAGAAAAAAAATTCCACATTATTATCGACCTGAAACACCTGCACAGAAAAGCATATCAGCAGTATCCCCCCCCCCCCCCCCCCCCCCCCCCCCCCACCCACCCCAACGTACTGTGCCATAAACTTGTCTTGCATGCACCCTTTTGGTTTTTCAACGCACTTCCTCTTCCATGCCTCTTTCACGCCATCTATGGGGAGTTTTGTAATGTGGCCTCTCTTCGTTAATCCCTTTAACGTTCTGAATTATACGGTCTTTTTCTCGATTCTATCCATTTTACCATTTCCTTGTACATACTCATTTCTCAAGATTCACTTGTTCTTGCGGCATTTTTTTTTAATCTGTTCCAGTTCCTTCATACATTCCCACCTTGGTTTCAGAGACCGACTCCAGTCTTTTGCACACACCTCGCTGTCTTCCTTGCTTCACCTCTTCTCTCCTCACCTTTTCTTACATCGTACCACCACCCTTGAAAATATACACGCAAATACCTATTCGAATCTTCGTCCTCACTCGCAGCAGTAATCGCTTTTCATTGTCCACAGCATACATATATACATAGTACATACATATATACATACGTATACATTGATGAACTTGTAAAGCTCATATGAACTTGAAACAGGCCCAGCAATAAAACATTCACAGGCATATGGTTAATCCGTAAATCTAGCCTAGTAGCAACGAAATTTGTTACGCCTTTAAATTAGTCGGCAAACGAGTGCGAGCTGATATATAAGAATAGTTTACATGGCCATTAATCAAATAAGGTCGTATGTCATGAACTGTTTCATGGATCTTCTCTAAGTAATCCGTTTTGTGTTGCAAAGTGAAAACCACCTTGCTGTAACGTATACTTGTTTTTATAAATTGAATTATGTGTGCGAGTTTTCGTTTATCTTACAAGGCTCAGGTCATGGAAGACGTCATTAGCAAGTCTGCTCTTGATTGATAATGAAAGCGGGAACTTGTTGCAGCCATACCTGTTTCATTATCCACGATTAACTCTGTTTCAGACGACGACTTTATGTAGAAGTCCGAAATCACGGTGTTCTTGATCTTACTAAATTTATGATTAAATCCCTTTAAATGGCGAGCTCTAAGGAACAGAGATTTCTAGAAAATAGACGAAGGAGCTAAAAAAATTTTACACAATGGAAAGTTCGCTTCTGAAATGAGATGTGCGAAAGCTGCATTTAGTCCGATTTTGGATATCAACAAACGCTCGTGAACTTACAACGAAGTCTGTAGCGATTGTATGAAACTCCCCCAAGTCTCCATGACCACAGCAGCGGAAATTACTTTGCAGCTAAACTGATCATTCGGTGTCATTAACACCAATCGAACGGAAGAGAACGCCAATAAACTTGCTGATAATTATACTCGCGGTAATAAAGGAACTATAAAAAATGCAAACCTGAACGCCTTATTAAAACTCATACTCTAATTATTGCTGTCTTCTCATGCCAGGTTGGTAAGGTTCCAGATGTACCACTCGTCAATATAACTGCGAATAACTAATAAGTTCAAGTAAAGTTCATGAAACAGAACACTAGCAAAAATTAACAAGTCCATCCGTGGTTTGGAAACTGTAAAAGGGAGAGTTTAGGCAGGCAGAACGGTCGTCACACACACACACACACACACACACACACCACATGAACTCGTAAGAAAGATAAAGTCGATAGAAACTGTATATTCATAATAAATGTTCATAATATTTTATGCTTAGAATACAACGATTGAGTACTTAGGGAAGCTCGGAAATCTCACTTATGGTGGTATTACGCGTAGAAAATACATTACATAGAACAGTTATCTCTAGAGATCCTGTCTCTCAGAAAAGAAACATAGATTACGGTGCCATCCCACCATTCCAGTTTCCATGGGTATTCTTATGTCAGATGGGAACTCTCTCTCTCTCTCTCTCTCTCTCTCTCTCTCTTCTCTCTCTCTCTCACCCCGTAATCCACACCTCAAACTTTCTCTATCTAAATGTTTTTGTTAAAGCCTCACATTTCACCACACAAGTATGACCGGTCATATTTATGCAAGCCTTCGCTGGCAAATTTCTTTTGTTTTAGTAGGGAATGCTGTTTTTTATGCGGCAACCCCCGGGACTGGAAAAATGAGCATTGCAAAGGGTATTCCATTAAAGACCAAATAACTGAAACGTGAGGGAATATGTCTTCTTGCGCGTGTACTTTATATATTCGGCCACGTGTATATGTGAATATCTGACTTAACTAAGAAAAGATAATATGGATAACTGTTGTAAGAGGTATGTGCATTTTGTACTTGATTTTCTAATTACACCACTTGTCATTAACGTAACTAATAGTATGTTAAAGTTATTTTTCCAAGAGTTCGCTTTTGATATTATGAGCTTGGTATCCTTGACGTTGTGGATGTACTACTGTTATATATATAAAACGCGTTGTTTATCAGAATAGTTTGCTGCCTTGTAAAATACACTTGTATTTCACTTTCTGATGACAATTCCCATTTTTATTAACAAGGTAGAATGTCAAAGAGCAAAACGCATTCACATCATTTCCACTTAGATCGAATTAATCAGAGGTAAGGTTTCTGACATTGTTTGTCTCGATGCATCTCGAATTGTCAATCTAGAACTTTTTCTTCAACTTGTGGAGTCGTTTTTATGAAGCATTTTATTGTCATTGTTAGTTAAATAATTTTGTCATGAATTATTTGTTTGTGTATCATAAATCTTATTTTTATATTGATTTTTTATATTGATTTAGAGATTTCACAGATAGTTAGTTGAGTTCTGAAAATGTTGCTCTAGGAATGCAGTTTTTCTTGTTGTTATATGGTTTTTCTTTTGTCATGTAAAGTTAGCCATGACCGTGCGACTGGCTCCACTTTAGGTGCCAGGCCATCTCTGAGTCGTGGCTGAGTGTCATAGGTCGTGGTTGAGAGTTTTATGGCCCATGGCTGAGAGTTTCTTACAGCATTATACGCTGTGCAGAAAACTCGATTCCGCCGCAGAAACTACGGCGCATTTGCTTCTTGTTTTTTGTCACTCGTTTTCGGATGAGTAGAACCACTACTTCCCTTTTTTCGGATTCTTGTGCTCGAGTCGCTCTTTCCCGATGTCGAATTGTCTCGTTTTGTCGTCGCCAGAGAGGCGTATGGACATTCATCTTCCCCGGCCAAGTCCTTTATTTTTTTATTTTTTTATCGCTTTTTGTTCCATTTGATTGCACTCACATACTGACTTAGGTCGATTGGGGAGAAGTTCTTTCCGGCTTCCTTTTGAATTTGCATCGGAATATAAAAATGAAGGAAAAGTCGTCTCCACAATAGAGACAAGGGAAAAGTCCCTGTACTAGTTAGGATCTTTTTTTGTGTAAGGTAACAAAAGATGCCGTAAATACTCTTCCTAATTAATGTCTCCCTTAAAGAAGTTTTGAGCATTGAGAGGGAGGAGTGGTGTTTGTGGGGGCAGGGTGTTATGGGTGGGGGCAGGGGTGTTATGGGGTGGGGGACAAAAGGCTCCTTCTCAAAATAGGTGGGACTACGCACCTCTTCCTTTAGAGTAGCCTTATTACTCCTTTATTAGTTTGTAGTCTTACTAATTAAAACTTTCCTACTCTGGGATGATGATCCATTAAGGAACAGTTAGAAGTAGATCTCTGTATTTTGAGTTCTTTTCTGCTCTCCTTTGTTCTTTTCTCCTCTCTTTGTTCTTCTATTGTTTCTATGATGAAATAATTTATTCTGGAAAACGCTGTCTTTTCTTTATATTTGTAAGCGGTGCATTCGATTAATTTTATTTGCTTTGGGGCCCCTTCATTCAGCTATTTATAATGATTTTTTCTCTGTTTCATTAATACTAGATAGTGATGCTGTTATTAATATTTTTAATAGTACCAATACCACTACTACTAATAATATTGGTATTGTTAGTGTCTACCATTTTTGTTGGTGTTTTTAATAATACTTGATTAACTTTGCGAATAAAGTTCATTATAACTTCGAAGAAAGTTAGTTATTTCATGAAAACTTCAATGTGGGCTGGAAGTTTGTTATTTAACGAAAACATCATTATGCGTCTGGAGATTTCCTTGATGCCACATAACGGTTTAATAATTTTGGTAAATACATTATTTCCTTTTCGCTTTTATCGGGTAACTTTAGTGGTAAGTGTGCTGTGTCATGTCTGATTATTTATGAAAGCAAGAAAATTTCTCTATATCAATTTGGTATATTTCCGGAAATGAAGATCACATTGATAATGTACTAACTAAAATTAAATGATGTCTGATATTGTGATTAAATAAGCATAACCTTTCATCGTTTTTTGCGACATTAACGTTAATTTGTATTATTTATACTGACGTACTCCCACTTTTTCAGGTCCCTTCCTGATATATTAGAGATAAATTTATAATACTTAGAAGTATAATTATTCAAATGATTTCTCTACGAAGTAAATCATATGAATTGAGCTAGTAAGAATCCGTAAAGGAACAATTTTATTTATGTTAATGTCGTCACAGACTGGCAGATGACCTCCATGTTTAGTTTTACGACAATAAGGGTGATAATATATAAATGCACATGTCCGTCTTCAGTATACGCTGAATGCCCTCATAGGTCCCAGTGCATGGCCTTTGGCCTAAATTCCATATTCAATTCAATTCAACACCTGTATCTAAGATTATATTCCACTGGAAGATTTAGGTCTGGTTGTGTTTGTCCTTGAAATATCTGCTGAAATATATGCTAAATGTGAAAAGGAATTAGTCTGGGGATCTCTTTTACAAACAAAATCTGTGAAATATGTTATAACATTTTATTGAGAAATTTTATTCCAAGAAGAAAGGTACTATTTGCGATCATGGAAATGGGACTATAGATAAAAACTGTGAAAGTGGGCTTCATGAGAGAGAAGTTTAGAAAAGGAGAAGTACTAGAATATATATGATCTATGAATATATTATATATATATATATATATATATATATATATATATATATATATATATATATATATAATCATCACATCGAACCGTGATTCATTTATATATTCATTAAGCTACAAAATTTCCTTTAATATCTAAATTCACTCTACTTCAGAATTGATATATTTTCATAAATTATCCGTACCGAAGGGGAATTTTTTAGTTGATAACAATTTCGCCCCCACATGGGATCGAACCACTGTCCAAGTGGACGGGAACGAAATCAGGAACCCAGTTGACGCTATCAAGTCAGCTGCTTGATAGCGTTCACTGGGTTCTGATTTCGTTCCCGTCCACTTGGACAGTGTTCGATCCCATGTGGGGGCGAAATTGTTATCAACTAAAAAAATTCCCCTTCGGTACATATATGAAAATATATCAATTCCGAGGTAGAGTGAATTTAGATATTAAAGGAAATTTGTAGCTTAATGCTATATATATATTATATTATATTCATATATATTAATATATTAATATTATATATATAGATATATATATATATATATATATATATATATATATATATATATATGAGAGAGAGAGAGAGAGAATAAAACTGTAGAAAGGGAAGCACATGGGATCACTTTCTAATATATATATATATATATATATAAATATATATATATATATATATATATATATATATATATATATATATATTATATTATATTATTATATATATTATATATATATATATTATATTATAGTATATATATTATATTATATAATATAATATATATGTATGTATGTATATATACGAGGTTCTTTTTTTTAGGTTTTAAAGGGACTTAGATAACAGTTATAAAAAGATATTCAGAATAGACACGTTCAAATTTACTTTAAAAAATATTTGTTGAAATGTGTCTTTTTCGCTCGGAAAGCTCGTCATTTTAAACGCGAATGCGAGCGCTCTCTAAGAGGGAAATGTATAAAATCGTAATGGCAAGACTAAAGGGTGTGAAATGGTTCTCGGAGGAACGTCTGAAATGTTATTCCACGGGTTAATTGCGCGAAAAAGTGATGTTAGGACAGTGTGAAATCTGTCTGGAGGGAAAACGTGCGATTATGTTTTCTTGGATTTTGATCTTGACATTAAAGGTATTATGTATTTGCGTTTAGAACCAAAGAATAAAGTACCCTATTTTAGAGGTTTTTCAGATCCTGTGCAAAGAAATACCGGAGGTAATGTTCGAAATGGTTTCATTATATTTCTCTTGTATTCATGAAAAGTAAATTTCTTTAAGAATGAGTGTTGATAAATACTTGAAATGAAATTTTGATTAATCATCGAATTTCTTTTGAAGAAAAAGTCGATGGACGTTTCCGTGTATTTGCAGAAACGTTGTAATAACCTTTGTGGAAAAAAAAGTCTTCGTCATTTGTTATTTCCTCTTAAACGTTCCCTTTTATTACTGAAAACGTTACCAGTCAATCCATGGACAATCGTTTCCGCTGCTCCTGAATAAACACCTATAAATACTTCCATGGAACCCCATGAAAATAGTTATGAAAACCGTCTTCAGGAAAATCTTGGAAAAGGCTTTTCACGAGTCACATTGAGAACATTTTTTTTCATCCGTGTCATATCGTCTGTAGATTTCTGTGAGATGTCTACCAGAAATATTTGTGAAATCTATATAGTTTAGTTGGCATGAAAATGGGACTTGACTCCTAACAAAGAAATCCTTCATGAAGACCAGTGCCAACATTTCCAATTAAAATTTATGAAAGTGAAAAAGCCTTGTATAAACCTCTACGAAAAGTTTCCGATTATTCAAGTGAAAACAACTTTAAGTATTTTTAAATACATATTGGTTCATTGGGAAAACGTCTTGGAAAATTCCATGTGAGGTGTTCAATCCATTAAAAATCTCTATGAAAATACCTTCCACCTGAGCATTTGAGAGAGCCTTCAGTGATTGACATTAATCCTTTAAAAATTTTCTCATTGTTTCACTGCAAAAATCTCTTTCATGATTCCACTTGAAACGCTCCCCCCTCCTCCCCTCCGATCACTGTAAACACGGTTTCTTTTAATCCGTTTGGAAACGTCTCCCTTGGTTTCGTGTTCAGAAATCTTGCCAAGGATCCGTATGAAGGCGTTTTCGTTAATCCCTCCCGTTTGTCTTAAACAGCGACTTCATTGAACCGCGTGAAAACTAATAATCGGTTGCTAAAACGTCTTTTATGATAATCCTGTAAAAAATATCTTTCACGAATCCCTGCTGAAACTTATTCCAAGTAAGGATTGAACCAAGTCGAGCCATTGAAGGTGTGTTGAGCATGTGAACAGTGGAATTACAGAGCCCCGTGCAGGGTCGTGCAGTCGAAGGTTTGGTCGATCTTAATAACATACTGAGTAATATTGTTATCAGACTTAATGAAAATGCTGAAAGATTTATGTAATGGTGGCGTTCGCGTTAATATGATATTTGCATGAATGTGAATTCGCAGTCCCTCTCTTTTTCAAAACTATTAAAGCTCCGACGTTATATTGAATATTTTTGTTACGATTCTTGGAAAGTTGTTTACGTAAGTTATATATATATATATATATATATATCATATATATAATATATATATATATATATATATATAAATCATATAATACAGTACACATCACATAAACACCAAATAAGAAAAATCCTTGGCGTACAGGTAGTATTTACTATTTGTACCTCATGTCTCTATGCTATATATATATATATATATATATATAATATATATATATATATATATATATATATATATATATATATATATATATCTATTCTTTGATTTGGACTGAAACCAAACTTATTTTGAGATCGTATATGTGCATAGATATAATGGAGCGGCTATGCGATTATGTTCAACTTTAGGGGACATTGCATGTCTATGAAACATTTCATTGTTTAACCCGTGTCTCCCATTTAAGTTGTTTATGATGAAACATTGTTATTAACTGTAATTTACAGGACAGAGGTCATTAAATATATTAGATATTCCAGACGTTTTAAGGTTCGAAGTGAACAGATGAGTTTTCTCACATCCACGTCTGGAGATCTTATCTATCATTTTTATATTTTGCTTTTATTCCTATTCGAGTGTTTCATGTCGGTCGGGGATGGGATATAACGGTGAATTACCTTTTCTCAGAATTCTTGCGAGCCGTGGAAGTAATAGTAATCCTTTTTGTACATCTCTTTCCTGAAACCCTCCTTTGCGGGATTACCTGTCTTTTCTTTCTTTGCACCTGCAGAGTCTGGGATGATATTCTCAATACTACTAGTCCCTTTCACACAACATTTCTTTCTTCTTTTTTTTTTTACTCTTCATTGGTTATCGAGTTTATCCTCCAGGGGTATCTTTTTCGGGATATTTCTTGATATAAGATTTTCGTTGTGTACTTAACACCCTCCGGGTTGTGCAAATAGTGTACAGCAATATATTTTCAAAATGTGGTAAAGTAATTGTTCAGAAATCTATGGTTTGCTAAATCTTTATTTTCGAAATTTTAGAAACAATTATGTCCTTACATGAAGGTTAAATTTTAATACTATTCAGATAATTACTCTATAACCAAAAGGATAACAATTTATAGATAGAAGTAGCTCATGTACAGTGAACGATTACTCCCCCAACTTAATACCTGCCAGATTTATATTTATAACAGTACAGAATAACCCTCTATGAACTCATACGAGACCAGCCAAGAACAATAATAAAACGTAAACTAAACCGTACCGTACAGCACAATATAAAAGAGGTCCTTAAATAGTGGCCACAGGTCGTTTCCTCATGATAAGTGGCTCCCAAGAGGAAGGGATGACAAAAATGGGCTGCCTTGGCACCACCGCTGAAAGGAGGATTTCTGTTGTCGATTAAGACAGCCCTCACTCTTTTGGGATTACGCAAACATTGCATATATATATATATATATATATATATATATTATATTATATATATATATAATATATATATATATATATATATGTGTGTGTGTGTGTGTGTGTGTGTGTATGTATGTATGTATGTATGTATATATGTTTATGTATAGGTATGTGTGTGTCAGGGTTGAAATGGGTAGATACTTGGGGACCTACCCGCTTGCCAAACCGCCCGAGCCGGGTATTTTAATATAAAAAAGTCTGCCGGTTTTTTTGTTTTTGTTTTTTTTTTTAGCTGTTTTCTGCTTCCATTATCATTGTTCTATTGTGAAAATTTAAGTTTGATACATAATTTGAAGTAGAACAAATATATTTACAACCTCCTTTTTTTAAATTATGGATTTAAAATAGGTCTCGGTAAAGGATCTTTTACTGAGTAGGAGACTTGCATGTCTGTTCAACTTATTTTGATGTTTTTCTCTTTATTTTGCAAGGATTATAAGTAGATAGCTGAAATAAAAATGAAACTGAGGTCATAGAAATATTACTAGATTTGAGAGGTAAAGGCAAATAATCAATAAGTAAATTGAAAATATATATGAAACTAGTAAATTGTAAAAAAAAAACACATTTTCCCAATAAATAACCGGGTTTAAAAAAACCTGGCCGGGTTGGGTTTTTTACCAACCCTGGTCTATATATATATATATATATATATATATATATATATATATATATATATATATGTATATATATGTATAATGTATGTATGTATGTATGTATGTATGTATGTATGTATGTATGTATGTATGTATGTATGTATGTATGTATGTATGTATATATATATATATATATATATATATATATATATATATATATATATATATTGTGAAATGACCTATTTGCTTAGAAACATTTGATCCCCTAGTGCTAGTACTGAGCACGGCGAAACAGTGACTCATCACACCCTTCCTCCGTTTTTACGCATAATACTAGTCTCTGGGGGAACAAATGCACTTAGGGACATTTAACCCCCCAGCCCCACCCCGCCCCCAGGGGCTAGTATTAAACACGTTGAAACAGTGTAGATGAATCACTGTTTTGCCTTGTTTAGTACTAGGCCTTGGAGATCATTTAATGTCCTTAAGCAAGTTGCTCATTTCACAAATTCCTAAGGATTTCGTGAAATCCCTGGATTTCAAATATTTACTCTCTCTGAGAGAGAGAGAGAGAGAGAGAGAGAGAGAGAGAGAGAGAGAGAGAAGAGAGAGAGTGAGTTGTCTACTTTCCAGTTCTTAGCAAGTCCATATGGTAGTCTTCCGTGGCTGCGACACGTCATAGTCGAGTAACAATCAGGTAGTACATAACAGCCTAGGTCAATAGATGCACGGTTCCTTTTTCAATGACCGGAGCTAATTTTAAGCGTTTTTGACCTAGGAATAAACCTAATTTTCATGAACTTGGTATTTAAGCAACATGGGGAGGCGATAATTTTCACAACGTGATTTTTAGATTTTGTTAATTGTCATGATTATAGAGCAATTTAATTTTCTTTTTCTTTGATCATAATAAAATTTGGTACATACCTTCAAGTGTGGCGATTACCATTTGTCAAGGACACAGGTCAGTTTAAATGGTCAACATATGCTTATGAGTTTTGATGAAAATTGGTACATAGCCACTTTTTGGGTTGGTGTCTATTTTATACAAGGATGGTTTTAATACTTGATATTTCCACACTCCAATTCACGGTGAATCCCTCGCTTATTGGCTACTCCCTGCTTGTTATCTGCAATTTCCTTTTAAATTTTCGAAAATGACTTTTGCATTTCATATCATAGATGCATATGCACAACCTGAATATACGTGTAATGAATGAAGCATGTGAATTGGATTTCGTATATATTGAATCATCCTGGTTCAGTACGATACGTCCCTCTAAGGAAATTCAGCGTCATTGACTTCCCGAACAGTCCTGTCAAACTGTGGTACTGAAAACTGCTGCTGTTTTGGTAGTTTACATAATTCGTAAGTTTCTAACGAGTATTTGGCTTACTTTTGGTTGTATTTTGATGAGCTGTTTTTTTTTATAAATGTTGAAGAAAATTGCATCAGAAATTGGCTTTCAATTTGTAGTAATTTCTTTGTATAAATTATTTTAATATTTTTGTTTTATTCCTCAGAATTTTTTTTCTAGATTGACTATCCGTTGAAGAAGTATGCTTAATATATTTTATGTAAGTCAAAAGTATTCCTATTATATGTTATTACTAGTCATATTTCTTCGTGTAAACTATGTTTATGCATGAATTCTTCAAGTCAGGAGGATTATTTGCTCGAATGTGTAACACAATCCCCCAATATTTTTAGAATTTTATATTTCATCACTTCTCACACCCCATTCCGGTTTGGGCTGAACTTTAGCTTGAAGGGCATCTGGAGTTTCTTTATTCATCCCTGCTACCTCAAAAACTATGAATTAGACACTAATATCCATAATTTTTGACATTTTATTGTTCACCCCTTCTCACCCCCACTTTCTATCAGGGCTGAACTTTGTCTTCAAGGGCATCGGGAGTGTCACTGTTCATCTCAGCAACCTTGAAAACTATGGAATTGACACATAATATCTGTAGTTTTCAGCTATTTTTACATGTCGCCACCTTCCCACCCTCCTTTCCTATTGGGACTGAACTTAAATTTAAAGGACACCGTTAGTGTCACTATTCATCTTGGCGACCTTTAAAACTATAAATTAAACACTAAAATGCCATGGTAGGGGGTTGGGGTTACCCTGCTGATGTCTGTCTTAGAGGCACTAGCCTGGTTGAGGCCTCAAACTGCTAACTTAACTTTTTTTGCGATATCTGATATTTTTGGTTATTTTTACATGTCCCTCCCCCTTCCCACTCCTTGCCCCCCTTTCCTATTGGGATTGAACTTGGACTTGAAGGCCATTGGGAGTGTCACTATTCATCTCAGCAACCTCAAAATCTATAGATTAAATTCTAATATTTTGGTTTTCGGTTATTTTTACATATCACCGCATTCTGCCCCTCCCTCCCTACTGGGGCTGACACTACTCGCCTCAGCAATCTCAAAAACTATGGATTAGACAATAATATCTGTCATTTTCAGTTTTTTTCTTTTGTTTTACGTCTTATGTTTTATGTGTCACCCCTTCCCATACCTCCTCTCCTGTCCCCCTTCCTATCAGGGCTGAACATGGAATTAAAGGGTATCAGGAGCATCACTCTTCATCTCAGCAGCCTCAAAAACTATGGCTTAGACACTAATATCTGTTGTTTTCAGTTATTTTTACATTCACCCCTTTCCCACTCCTTCTCTCCCTTCCCTTTCTATCGGGGCTGAACTTGGGCTTAAATGGCATCAGGAGTCACAATTCATCTCAGCAACCTTGAAAACTATTGATTAGACTCAAATATCTGTCGTTTTCGGTTATTTTTTACATGTCACCCCCTTCCCACCCCCTCCCTATCAGGGCTGAATTTTGACTTGAAGGGCATTGGGAGTGTCACTATTCATCTCAGCAACCTCAAAAACTATGGACTAGACAATAATATCTGTTGTTTTTGGTTATTTTTTATGTTACCCTCTTCCCATCCTTCTCACCCCACCCCCTTCCTATTGGGCTGAACTTGGACTTGAAGGGCATCGGGTGTGTCACTATTCATTTCAGCAACCTTTAAAACTATGGATTATGGATTAAACACTATCTGTTATATTCAGTTATTTTTATGTCTCTCCCCTTCCCCACCCTTTCCCACACACCACCCTTTGGTGCCAGTGATGTCTTACCACCACAGTATTATGTTCCTCATGGTAAGTCATAAGCCTACCAAGTTTGGTTGAAATTGCTCAATGCGTTTCAAACTGTATGTGACACATACACATAAACATGCATACAAACATACATACATCCATTTGTGTGTGTATGTATATATAATAATATTATAGTATATAAGTTTTATTATATATATACTATATACATAGATATATTATATTAATACTATAATATTTATATATATTATATATAATATATATATAATATATATATATATATACTATATTTTTATATATATGTGTGTGTGTGTGTGTGTGTATGTATATGTATATATTCATTTTTGTGTGCGTGCGTTGTGGGGGGCTGAGTTCAAATTTAATGTGAGGCATTAAAATGCGAATTGGTAGAGATATGTTCATATCCTTCATAATTGCTGCGCTACGAGGGTGCATACTACTAATAAATAAATATTTTAAGGAAAGGCGTAAACATATTTTCAAAATGAAGTTACTTTATTTACCCCTTATTTCCGAGCCTTTGATAAAAACTGATCTGTGTGAAAAGAAATATCTTGGATTTGTTACTTTAATTTTTTTACCGCCTCAGTGGCGTGATCGGTTTGGTCTTGACCTGCCACCTCGGTGGCCGCGAGTTCTATCTCGGGCATTCCGTTGGGATGTTAGTGATATGTATTTCTGATGATAGAAAGTTCACTCTCGACCTGGTTGGGAAGTCACGTAAAGCCGTTGGTCCCGTTGCTGAATAACCACTGGTTCCATGCAACGTAAAAACACCATACAAACAAACAAAACTTAATTTTTCATACTTTTAATAAAGATTTTTCATTTTGTAATTAATCTCGTATTATATTTTTTAAATGACTAAATGGTATACTTGTTGACGATTATAGTTCAGAACTTCAGTTAGGTAGTATTTTGAATTCATACAGAAAATTCGTAGTTTTGGTTGCTCATATCGCTCCCTAATTGGAGTTTTATTTCTGTGACCGCTCTTCTTTATTATTCGGAAATGCTTCTATTTTTGTCCGAACCACGCCGGTTCATTACCTTTGACTTTGTTCAGCTGATGTGGAAGCTTTTCGAAATAACCTGTTCTGGGAAAAAAAGAATGTTTGAAGTTTGATGCATTGCTGTGGCTTTGCAATTTTTGTACAATGCCTGTAATCGGTTTTGTTGGTTATATTTCGCTGTT
>NC_087205.1:80979451-81061951 GCF_015104395.2 Macrobrachium nipponense
TTATCTATATATATATATATATATATATATATATATTATATATATATATATATATATATTATATATATATGTATGATATATATATATAATGTATATATATATATATTATACATATATATATTATATATATACACATATATGTATATATATATGTATATATATGTGTGTGTGTGTGTTTTTTCATGTGTAATCTTCATGATCATAATGATAAGAATGATTAAATATGTGTTAACATCTGCTTATGTAATAATTTGTGTATTAGAAAATATAGATAAGATATTTCTGTAGAAAGTCTTGAGATATAAAAAAAACATAATTATACTCGGAAAAAAGCGACGTGAGTGCTGTTTCTAGTTGTTCGGTATAGATAATAAAAAGTTTAAGATATTTGATTATTCACGATACTAATAAAGCATGTTTAAATCAAAAGTAAAATAATTTATTTACTACGCAATGCTAGCAGTCATTTTACATACTGAGGACACGAAGGTAAATTAAAATTGAAGGTCATCTACATGAAATATGTTTGTTGGTGTATATTTCAGATAAATTAATGTTGTATGTCAGCTACATGAAAGGGTTTGTTTGGTATAAAAGAGGTCTGGTTAATTCAAGTAGAGAACACTGGAGAGAATTTCCTAACGACGTCATAAGCCAAACAATTAGGTATTTCTTTGGAGAGTAATAGGAACGAGAAGGATTCGGAGACACTTAATTGCACAAAGCTCAGTCATCTTCTGACAGATGCCGCTCAGATCTGCATTAATTGCAGCGGGCACCTTTAATGTTAGACACTGTGGAAGACTCAGAGGAAGATTTGGCGAAGGATTACGAGTTAATCAGGGGGGAATTATTTTCGACAAGTAGACGGAGTCGCCATGGGATCCCCACTAGGGGTCCCTCTTTGCAAAATATGTACATGGCACCGTCGAAGAAAGGACCCTTTAGAGAACATCTAAAAACCTAGGATTTATGGGCGGTACATCGACGATATATTCGTCACAATAAAAGAGCCTGAAGATAACCAAAAAACTAGCAAGATGCCTCTTGAAAAGAAACTCCAGTGCTCACTTTCACCACAGAGCACAGCAGAGAAGACTTTGCCATTTCTTTGATGTCCTGGTAAAACAACAAGAAGGACAGTTTAAAGACGACCGTTTTTTATACGAAAGCAACGAACGCTGGGCGTTTTTGCCTTTTGAACGCACGCGGGGAGTGGCCCGGACGCAATATAAAAAGTCTGTCGGGTGAGAGGCGTATGTCAAACAGAACCTTCACACACGCTATCATGGAAAAGGATATACAAACGAAACTCGACCCGAATTCGCCAACTGCTGACAAAAACAAACGGTATGCAGATCAAAATTTTATCGAAAGCAGCAATAAAAAAGAAAATGGACGAATTTTACCAACCCAACACCATGGCGAAAACGAGAAAAACTTGATTATTTTAAAACCATCGTGTACATTTATGGGGTCTGCATACAAAGAGGATTGCTGCACACTACGCGGGAAATAATAAACAGAGGCGTAACCCCAAAAGCCCTTACCATAAAAATAAGCCTCAGGATATATAGTAAGCCCAACCTTGTAGCAGCTGTTAATAATGAAGAAACAGCACCGCTCCGGGGGGACCGAAGGAGATGTGCACGAATGGTAGTTTTTTAACTTTTACTTGTCCCCAGAGGAGGTTGTGTAAACCTCACAGCCAAACTACAATCGGGGCACACTACAACGACCCTTCGGAGACGTCTGCTGGCTCATAGAAATCAAGGGCCCATCCCCATCAACATTAACATAGATGTTCACGACAGGGGAAGCCATCTCTACAAAGAGCCCTCATAGAAGGCACCCAGGTCGTACACAGAGAAGACAAACTACGGTCGCCTCTTATAACGGAAGCAGTGAGCATCGCTATTCAGAAGCCGACCCTTGAACGTCAACAAGAATCGGACCATATACCTCCCCCTCCAGCAGGAGAAGGAATACCCAAGCCAAAACAGGGACCAGAACAGCGCGCTCCCAATCCTACCCGAGAACGATCGCGCCCCCTTGGAAGGCATGAGAAAGACCCAGCGTCAGCCGAAAGTCAAGTAACATCCCTTACTTCAGGTCGCTGAGACCCCCCGCCCAACACGAATCAGCAACCGTTAACCAACGTAAAAAGACCATTTTGGAACATACACACACACACTCAAATTTAAATCAAACATCATTTATGTAAATAAAACAGAAAATTTATCTCTTGTACCTTTATGCAATGCTATAAAATAATATTACATATATTTGTACTCCCCGTATTAGATTTCTATATTTCCCCCCCCCCCCCCCCCCCCCCCCCCCCCATTTTCATTCCTGTATGTAATTTTTTTTGGGTAATTTTTAAATCTAAAACCAACATGTAACAGTATTAAATTTTAAACATACATTTAAGGAAACTCTAGCACATGGCATTGTATTTTGAAATATTTTATTTTTAACCACTGTTTAAAACTTTCACTCTATTGTCGCAGTAACATATGTCCTTATATTCTTTGTAACTAAAACAACGCCCTTAAAGCTGTTAATCCCCTAGACTAACCAGTACCCCATACCTCGAGGTCATACCTCCCACACGATGAGATAAATAGGCCGAAAGGTCAGATTGTAAAGTCAAGTAGTCGCTTGATAATGCCAATAAGGCGAAACAGCTGTCGTGACAAAAATTCAATAAATGGAAGAAGGAAGTCCTGCGTATTTTCCACCAGAAATTGGGACGAACGAGAATCGGAAAAAAACTTTCGTCGGTATGAAGATAAACCTGCAAGGAAACTTATTGATGCCACTAAAGGCAATTGCTTTTTTAAACGAAAATTGTATTAGAGAAAAAACTATGCCCCCCTAAAAAGTAATAATATATATATATATATATATATATATATATATATATATATAAATATAATATATATATATATATATATATATATATATATAAATATATATATATAAATTATATATATATATATATATTTATATGAATATATGTATATATATATATATATATATATATATATATATATATATATTATAATGTATAATATATGTTATGTATATATATGTATGTTTTATATATATAATATATATATATATATATTATATATATATATTTATATATATATATATTATAGGCACAATTAAAATGTGTGTGTGGTTTTATCTACCCACCTATCTATCTATATACGATTTACGTTCCCTTTCTAAAGGCATAGATTTAAAGTATAAACGAGGTTTTTCATATTCGAGAGAGAGAGAGAGAGAGAAGAGAGAGAGAGAGAGAGCGCTAGGTGATGTTAAGCTACTAAGCCTTGTTTGCCTTGAGGGATCTAAGAGCCTCGCGTGCTCCTCGGACGGAAATGACTGAAGGGAATGTAGGATTATCTAGGACCCATTTGCAAAGGGATAGCTACGCTGCGATCGTTCGAGAAGGAATTATGTGAAAGCGGAGAAACAAACGAATGCTTTTCCCTCTGAGGAGGTTTCCAAGAATTTTAATAAATAAATACACGTAACACTTGACAAGGAAGTCACGTTTTACACATGCGGATTATTTTCCATAAATGAGGATGGTCTTAGTTATTTACACTTCTGTTTAGTTTAGTTTATGCCCAGTTTGCGGCATATTGACGTAAGGCAACTTCTGCCTCGTGAAAATTATAAATATGATAAGTACCACTTCGGCCATTTAACATTATTATTATTAATTATTATTATTTATTATTATTATTATTATTTATTATTATTTATTATTATTATTATTATTATTATTATTATTATTATTATTATTATTATTATTATTATTATTAAAGGAAGATCAGTTGTAAAAGGAGGCGAAGCTGTGAACAGCTGCCTATATCCTATATCGAATTATTGTCAATAATCATAGTGGTTTTAGAGTTTTTCCATTGCAGAATTTTCACTATGATTTTTTTCATAACTCTAGACTTATAATTCGGAATGATCTGCACTATACACTTATCTTTTTAATTGGGTTTGAGGGTGCAACAATTAACTGCTTAAAATACGACAGAATTGATGCCCAAGTTTGTAACAAGAGCAGATGTCAAGAAAGACGGTCTAAGTGAGGAGAAATTTAATGGAAGCCTTTTGGAAGACTTACGGCTTCTTAATTCTGTAGTATACAAGATAGAACTGGTTAATGAAGGAGTGATTCCGGGTAAACAAAAGCTGTAATTTGGCAAAATATATAGGTTTTAATGACAAAAAATCTTCAGATTTTTTGAGCAGCCACACGTATGCTTAAGTAAACTTATGTGTACGATTAAATTTTCTCCCATGTTTATGCTTACCCAGTAGATTTTGTACAAATGAGGACATTGAGATGCCATTTCCAAATGCCCTTGCAGTGATACAATACTCATTAAGACTGAAGTAACTTTTAAAGTAAAATGCCAAATTAGTAACAAAACGAATTCTCGTTCTTTTGTCAACATAAGATGTTATAAACTGCAGAGTATCGAAAGTATGTAATATCACACGATTCATTAGGATTGAAGTCTAAGCTTCTTTTAGGAAGGCAAAAGCTCTTGTCTAGAACCATTTCCAGTAATTTACACCACCTGAATCCTAGAAGCATCATTTGACTAATACTATCGATATAAAATGCCATAAAGGAGGCTTTAGATCTGCCTATGCTTCGCTCTTGTTCATTCTTAAGAGAAAGATAACAGGAGAACTGCGTATGGGAAGACGGACAAAGGGGGGAGAGGAACTTCTGAATTTCCACGTGCCCTTTTATCTGTTTTGCCTTCCCCAAAGAATTCAGGTGCAATGAGGCATAACCTCTCCTTTAAGTGGTGCGAGCGTGGGCGCTGTTGGTGTTTATACTTTAATTCCTGTGTTGCCGTATACTATTTTATGATGATGTTAAAGAGTTGTGCAAGTAAATTCAGGGCAAGAGAGTTCTTGCATCATTGTACACCTACCATTACATGTTCTAGAACTTTGGAAATTCGCTATTAATGTTGCTTTTGGATTTCTAAAATAATTTTGATTTTCACGGAAATATACTTTTTACAATATATATATATATATATATTGTAACGGTCCTTTTCCTCCGTTACTAAAAATTAAATAACTTTCTTACCAAACTCTGTTCACAACAAGAAACTAAGTCCACAATCAGTGGAATAGCTCTCAAATATTATCAAAGTGCAAAAATTAATTCAATGGGGGAAAACGAAACACCACAAAAATACTTAAATTTAATACAAAAACTATCTAGACAGAAGTTACTCCTGAACCTCGGAATACATATATTTGATTGAAAAAAACCAATCACCCTGAATTATTTATGAAACAACACACTTACCCAATTAAGATAGGAAAAAGCAAAGATACATCCACAAAGAGAAGGGGGTTCAGACAGGAGAAGGCATACGGAAAGCAAGAATAACCTATCAAATACAAACTAAACCCTAACGGTGGTTTCCCTCCTCTTAAATACTGGAGCTGTGGCCGTGATCTCCTTAATTATATATAGGTATTTCTGTCCTCCGTAACACTGGAGTTATAGCCGTGATCTTTACAATTACTTATATGCCTCTGCGTCCAGAGACAAAAGTGAAGTGACAAAGTGATATTCCACAGGATTCACACATCAGCGATCCTACGTCCTCGAGGATGATCCTCCAAAAAAACCCGGGACGTCCAAATCAAACCAGAGCCAAGGGCATCACAAAGATCGCCTGAACATTCCAAAAATATTAATCACTTATACCTTGGCTAAGTGAGAGCCCCTCGACATTTACTGAGCCGAAGGTGAGGCAGGATGAAGCGTAAATCCTTCAAGAATAATCATAAATCCAAGTAGGCGATACGTAGCAAATCCAAGTCACCAGGAGTAATAAGCTCGAGATCAACTGACTCCTTCAGTCCAAACAATCTCCGACACAGCCACGGTGACAGCACCCCTCGCTCACAAATATATGGAAAGACAGAATGGTCATTAGTGGCAATTACCAAACAAGACAAACCACCGGGGAGGAGGAAAACAAACTAAATGGATAACAATAAAATTCATAATACATAACAAAAAACCAGGAATAATAAAATAGCTAAGAATAAAATATCACAACAAAGTGACACCTCCTCTCCCAAAAGAAAAAAAATATACATATATTTTTTTACAGTAAATAACTTAGTATACTTAAAAAAAAACTAATTAGTCATTAAAAAGACCCACAAGACAAACACAAGGTTTTATACAACCCTGCAAAGAAAAAACAAAGGTATGAATGTAAAAATAATAAACTTACAAAACCTGATATCCAACAGGAGGGGTGGCAAAGGAACAAAGGATGCAGCTCACATGGCATCAAAATTAACAAAATATCATTAATATAATGGAAAATCTACAACACAGAAAACCTCAAAAACCATCGCCAAACACATTGTTAACCCAAGAGCTTCAAAACTCTCACACACGTATATTATTAAGAGCTACACTGCTCTAATCCGGATTCCATAGAACTGTTCATAGGCCATAATTTATTTACACACACTCAACGTTGTTTCACTTTGTTTCAAATCGCTCATTGCAACAATGTTCAGCGAACAATAGTCCTGTCTATATCACAGTGACAACACACTATTTCACTATAAAAGTGTCCTACCGAAATACATATACTAACACTGGACACACAGAGAAGACCAACACAGTTTTCCCCAGCGCAATCCAACACACAAAATTTCGTGAAGCGTAATTATGCCTGAAAACCAAGAATGCCCGGCTTAGTAGCTGTCCGCGCTAAACAATGGATAGATTCTCCGATTAATATCCTAATCACCAAATTAATCACCTCACCGTATTATACCATGCGCCAAAGACCAACAAATACCAACATCATTGTATACCACACTTTTCAGTAACAATTTTTACGATATTACACATTTGTATCCTATAACACTCAATTCCATCATGCATTATAATCACTTCAACCTTCATTAAAATAAACATTGCCACAAAATATGAACACCGATTAGCACTTTCTATCTTCACCTATGGCCTTAATTAGACTATTCTTAATTTTATATTTTAACCCTAGGCATTTACAGAACTCCTGTAAAGGAAAATAGAATTAATACATATATGTTACACTCTCCTCTACTTTTACAATACAAACCTAAGCACCTACTTCAACAGTACACACACCGTAACCAGAACGATACAGATACTACCTTAATATCCGCATAGCCCTCCTTGCAAGAATCCCTTCCCTACTCAACGCTGCGAAGAGAGGAGCATCGGCCACAACGTTGTCTTTTCCCGGGACATGAGTGAATTCTAGATTCCATTCCTGCAACATGAGGCTCCAACGCATCAGACGTTGGTTTTTATTTTTGTATCTGTTGATGAAGGTCAAAGGGTTATGGTCAGTCATAATCTTTATAGGAGTTCCTGTGGAAGAAGATAGATGGAAAAATTATTAATAGCCAGAATGAGTGCGAGTGTCTCCTTCTCGACCGTCGAATACTTTCGTTGAGCGGAATTCAATTTCTTCGAAAAGAACGCGACCGGGTGAGAAACGCCTTGCTCGTCGTTCTGTAGTAAGACCGCTCCGACACCGACATCACTTGCGTCAGTGGCAAGCGAAAAAGGCAGGTCGAAATCCGGAGCCCTTAAAACGGGGAAACTAAGAAGCACACCTTTTAAACACTCAAATGCCCTTTGCGTTTCAGGAGTCCAATTAAAAGGAACAGTTTTCTTCAACAAATTAGTGAGAGGATCAGCGATGTCAGAAAAATTCCTTACAAATTTACGATAATAACCAACTAGACCCAGGAATTTTCTGACATCCTTTCGACACTTTGGAATGGAAATGTTCTCAATGGCTTCTACATTGGCTTGTTTAGGCGCCACCTTACCGTCACCAACCTCATGACCTAAATAGTTACCTTCGCTTTGGCAAATTCACTTTTTTTCAAATTAATTACCAATCCGGCCTTTTTTTAAGACCTCAAATAAAGCCCTAATACGCTTTAGATGAGTTTCCCAGTCATCGCTATAATTACGATATCATCAATATACACAACGCAACCTTCCAAACCATAAACCAGTGTGTTCATTAAACGTGAAACGTAGCCGCAGCGTTCTTCATGCCGAACGGCATTACACGGCATTGAAATAACCCTTGTGGAGTCACAAAAGCAGACAAGGCCCTGGCTCGTTTTGATAAAGGAACTTGCCAATACCCTTTTAGCAAAGTCAAATTTACTAATAAACTTTGATTTTTCCCATGCGATCAATACAATCCTCAATACGAGGCAAGGGATAACAATCGGTCTGCGTGACTTCATTAACTTTCCTATAGTCAAAACACAAACGAAAATCACCATCAGGTTTTTTCACTAACACTACCGGAGAGGACCATGGGCTTTTACTGGGCTCTATTAAACCATGCTTTAACATATAGTCAACTTCTTTGGCTACTACCTTAGTTTTTAAAGGGGTTTAACCTATAAGGGGACTGCTTTATTGGTGTGGCATTCCCAACGTCCACGTCATGTTCCAAAATAGTCGTACGACCCGGTACCTCTGAAAAACAATTCTTTGGTAACCACTATAACCATTTTCTTAAAGGACCTTCGTTTTCTCGCTACTGAGATGAGAGACCAAACCATCAAATTCTCCAAATAATTCTTATTACTCGACATGCAAATTTCATTATCACAATTATCATCTGAAAAGGAATAAAGATTATTATTATTTGAAACATCGTCCGTAATAGTGGCTATTGGAATAACTTTCTCTCTTCCCTTATATGCTTTTTAAACATGTTCACATGACACAATTGGAAAGGTTCCTTCTTCTTTCCGGAGTTTCAACCAAATAATTTACCTCACTAACTTTCTTCAAAATTTTCCATGGTCCAGAGAAGGAAGCTTTCAAAGAATTACCCGGCAACGGCAAAAAGTACCAAAAAAACAAATATCGCCTACTGCGAAATTACGCACTTTAGCCTTTCTATCAAAAAAATATTTCATCCTTTTTTGACTACACAATAAATTTTCTCGGACAAATTTCCAAGCCTTCGACAATTTGTCACCCAAGTTTGTCACATAATCCAACAAACTGATGTCGGGGATATCACCTTCCCAAGATTCCCTTACCACATCAAGAGGACCACGCACACAATGTCCAAAGACCAAATCAAAAGGTGACAAACCTAAGGACTGACTTGGAGCTGACCGAAAAGCAAATAATAAATAAGGCAATTCCTTGTCCCAGTCGGATCCATGAGTTAAACAATATTTCTTTATCATTGACTTCAGGGTCTGATGGAATCTCTCAAGGGCACCCTGACTTTCTGATGATATGGGGAAGAAGTCACATGTCTAATGCCCAATTCATTCATCTTACCTTTGAAATATTTACTAACAAAATTAGTCCCACAGTCTGACTGAACGACCTTGGGCATCCCAAACCTAGTAAAAAAGTTGGCTAGTACTTCTACAATTTTTTCACTCTTAATTGTACGGAGGGGAATAGCTTCAGGATAACGAGACATTTTATCCATTAGTGAAAATATACTCATTCCCTTCCCACTACGAGTCCATCGGTAACGGACCACAACATCGATAATTACTTCTTTGAAAGGCTCGGAAACCACGGGATGGGGCACAAAGGAGCTTTAGGAACAGGTTGATTCGGCTTACCGACTTTTTGGCACACAATCGCAACTATTAACAAACTTCTTAACGTCTGCTTTCAACTTGGGCCAGAAATAGTTCGCGAAGAGTTTGCTGGTCGTCTTATAAACACCAAAATGCCCAGCCAAACCACTTTCATGAGCCAACAACATCAAAGCATTTCTGTAAATATAAGGGGACCATTATTTGTCTTAATATTTCATATTCCGAGTTACCAGCCTCCATCGGCCTACTCACCCTATACAAATATTCTTAATAATTCTAAATTTAGGTACAGTCAAGTCCGACTCTTCGCCTGACTCTATGGGTAGGTCGCGAAATTCATTTTTCTGGGCTTTAACAAGCTCTTCCACAGTCCAATTCGGATGATCCCTCAAAATATTAATATCTCCTACAATATTACTACTACGTTCCAAACTACTCAAATCTACATCAGTTGCAACGTCAACAAACTCTAGCACTAGAACGCGTAACTACTGCTACTTCTGGATTGATCAAAATTGGACAAGTCTTATTCTTAAAAGCCACGTCATTCCCCAAAACAATATCAACCTCTTTGACAGGAAACTTATTTACTACTGCCAATTTCAAAATTCCTGAAAAAGAAGGACATTTCAAATGAAAATTTCCAATGGGGTAAGACTCGACTGAATCAGGAAAACCAGACAGCAAAACAAACTCTTTATAATCAAAGCCAAAATCTTTAGGTAACGCATCCCGTAAGATCAAGGACTGGGCCGCCCCAGTATCCCGCAAAATCCTTACTTCCTTTTCAATGAGTGATTGACCGACGACACTCCCACTAGACAGATACCTCTCAAAACAGTCTGATAGTCATTGGTCACTTGGTCTGGTCGGGACAGGATCTCTTTCTTTTCTACCGACTCCCATCACCGGTCTTCCTCTAGCCTGCAATGATTTTTTGAAAGCAAAGCAAGAACTCTTCAAATGCCCTTTCGTATTACAATAAAAACACGTTACCTTCTTTTTCCACTCTGGATCATGGGAACCATAACCTCTCTTATCATTATAAGTAGAGAAACTTTTATCACTATTAACAGGTTCCTGTGCCCTGAATTGGATTTCTTATTGTGATGAATTCAGGCCGTATAAACGTCTTACTCTTATTATAACTACCTCGACCTGTCCTATCCCATTTCGGTTCTACACTTGTCCCTGATGCTCCTAACTCACTCTTGTGTGACAAATAATATTCATCGCTAGCAATAGCGGCTTCCTGTAAAGTGTCAATTTTCAGTTCCTCAAGGTGAACTTTTAACTTATCTGATACACACCTCTTGAATTCTTCTACAAATAATTCTTTTAATTTTTCCATGTCATCCACCTCTTTCGATTTAAACCAGTCTTCGGCAAATTGTCTTTTTCCCCTCGCGAACACTCTACAAAGTTTGGGTCACTACCCTTCTGCAAATTTCTGAACCTTTGCCTGTAGGCTTCCGGAACCAGCTCGTATGCTTTCAACACGATAGCCTTAACATTTTCGTAATCTGATGACAAAGTTTCATCCAAAGTTACATAAACCTTTTGAGCCCTTCCTACTCTGTATGAGAGTGGTCCAGTATTCCTGGGGCCACTGCAATTTGGCCGCAATCCTCTCAAATGACACAAAAAATTCCGCAACATTATTCTCTTGGAAACACGGCACAAACTTAAGGGCCTGCCACCCAAATATGGCAGGCGTTACCAAACTACTCGGGGAGGAAGGAGGGGAAGAGGGAGCTGCATTTCGCATCTCTCTCTCAAACATTCTCTCTCTCTCTCTCTCCTCAGCCTTAAATCTCTCGAAGTTAAATTCTAAAGTTTTTAATTCAATTTGTTTAGACAATACCTCTACAGACACCTCAGTCTTGGGTGTTAATACCTCACCCTTTTTAACCATACTGACGAAATCATAAACCTGGATTAACAATAAGCCTTTTCTAATGGATACATCATACTCCAACTCCAAATGTTGAGCTACTTGCTCCAATTCACTTCTGTCAAGCTCCGCAAGCCTTGCTTGCCACCCTCTCCAGAACAGGAGATCTAACACATTAACTGTCGCCATTGTTTTTAAACAAACTAACTAAATATAAGCAAAACTCCAACAAACCAAACACGAGGAGGTGTAAAAATGTTGTTTACAGAAAACCAAGCCCCCAGAATTAACTTTGCACTTAGTGAACAGACAGGAACGTAAAATCCTGTTCAAACGGTCGCCAATTTGTAACGGTCCTTTTCCTCCGTTACTAAAAATTAAATAACTTTCTTACCAAACTCTGTTCACAACAAGAAACTAAGTCCACAATCAGTGGAATAGCTCTCAAATATTATCAAAGTGCAAAAAATTAATTCATGGGGGAAAACGAAACGCCACAAAAATACTTAATTTAATACAAAAAATATCTAGACAGAAGTTACTCCTGAACCTCGGAAAAACATATATTATTGAAAACAATCACCCTGAATTATTTATGAAACAACACACTTACCCAATTAATGATAGGAAAAAGCAAAGATACATCCACAAAGAGAAGGGGGTTCAGACAGGAGAAGGCATACGGAAAGCAAGAATAACCTATCAAATACAAACTAAACCCTAACGGTGGTTTCCCTCCTCTTAAATACTGGAGCTGTGGCCGTGATCTCCTTAATTATATATAGGTATTTCTGTCCTCCGTAACACTGGAGTTATAGCCGTGATCTTTACAATTACTTATATGCCTCTGCGTCCAGAGACAAAAGTGAAGTGACAAGTGATATTCCACAGGATTCACACATCAGCGATCCTACGTCCTCGAGGATGATCCTCCAAAAAAAACCCGGGACGTCCAAATCAAAACCAGAGCCAAGGGAAGGGCATCACAAAGATCGCCTGAATATTCCAAAAATATTAATCACTTATACCTTGGCTAAGTGAGAGCCCCTCGACATTTACTGAGCCGAAGGTGAGGCAGGATGAAGCGTAAATCCTTCAAGAATAATCATAAATCCAAGTAGGCGATACGTAGCAAATCCAAGTCACCAGGAGTAATAAGGCTCGAGATCAACTGACTCCTTCAGTCCAAACAATCTCCGACACAGCCACGGTGACAGCACCCCTCGCTCACAAATATATGGAAAGACAGAATGTCATTAATGGCATTTACCAAACAAGACAAACCACCGGGGAGGAGGAAAAACAAACTAAATGGATAACAATAAAATTCATATACATAACAAAAACCAGTAATAATAAAATAGCTAGAATAAAAATATCACAAACAAAAGTGACAATATATATATATATATATATATATATATATATATATATATATATATATATATATATATATATATATATATATATATATATATATATATGCATACATACATACATATACATACACACAGATATATATATATATATATATATATATATATATATATATATATATATATATATATATATATACTATATATATATATATATATATATACAGTATATACATACACACATATATATACACGTACACGCACTTATATATGAAAAGAGAATCCACCATGGGCTAACTTATTTGTCTGTCAGTGTCGCTATGTTCATTATGAAGTATGGTTACTCCTAAACTCGGTGTTAGGATACTTAGCAAGAAATGCTAGACAAAGTGTCAGATGCATCCGAGGAGGGCTCTTGAGATTGACATACTTTTGCCCCATACACAGAAATCGGCTTTTGTCAGCGCTGTGAAATCTAACAGCGTTGGAACGAAGCTGTATTTGGTACCTGATCGCCTTAGTGCATCAAATGCTAATGGCATATGTCACTCCGCCAACAGATGGATTAACGTTATAGTGAGGACCACAGACAGTTTCTTAAATTCTAATCTACCTCGGTGTAATGAGAAGTGGAGAATAAATTCTCATTATACAGGAACTGTAAGGGTCAGTTGCTTATGGCCCGTTTGAACGTTATGCATAGGTACAGCCTCTTTTAAAGAAAAAAGATTGAGGTATTTTTATGTAGCCTATGGGAGTCAATTGTTTCAAACTGCATACGCCTCTACGTATGTACTTTTGGGAAGGAGATAAAAGCTATGTTCAACTTCCGTTCTGTTCTCAGTTATGAGACAGTTTCAGTAATAATGACACATCTATGCCTATCCTTCGTGTCTTTATTCACTCATTTACCCAGACAAGGGCCAAGGTATGACATGCAATCCTATTTACTGTAGATATAAGTGCTCAATGTTTGCCGTTTATGGCCCAATAAACATGCGTTGGATACTTGAAGTAGGATTTTTGCAATACTCTTGGTTTTAAGAAACTACTGGTTACTTTATTAAGCCACTTCTTGACATTAGAATAGTGGGAATGTCTGATTAAGGCAATTTAAAACATGGCAATTTATAGAACAATCAGTTTAGCGATAAATTGAACATTGGAGTAACTGTTTTATTAGCCTGGCGAAAGCACGTGATCTAAAATCTAAATCATCTAATTCTTGCGTCAAAATACAGTGTTTACACACACACACACACACACACACACACACACACACACACACACACACATATATATATATATATATATATATATATATATATATATATATATATATATATATATATATAGTAATGTTAATTTGCATTCGTTTCATGAATCAAGGATCGTACTGTCTGAACCTCCCCCTCCACTCCCCCTAAAAAGATAAAAATTTACTGTAGTATTACAAAGCCAAACGGTATAATGTCCACTTAAAAATTATCACAAGGAGATTTCAAAACGATTTAAAAGTAATCTTTGAGAGTGTATGAAGTTAGAAGAGCCATTGTGTTGTAAGAGTGGCGTTAGGATGCATATTCGGGTAGATGATATTCTGGAAAACGCTTACAGTAAATGCCCTGCATCCAGGGATATGGCAAGAAATCGCTCCTTTTAACTTTTCTCCGCGTTTCCATTTTGATTGAGTTCTGCAACAAATGCCGATTCATCGTTGAAGGAAACGAATGGTGAAATGGTGACCGGCGGAAGAAATTACAACCAGTTATTGCGGCTTTAGCGTCAATGTTATGGTACATATTTGTTTTCCTCAATGCATTTATTATTCTTTTTTTGATTGATTCGCTTATATTACCAGTTCTTGTATGGGCGCTATTGCATACACTCATATACGTAAAATAAAAATACACAATATATAAATTATATGTATGTATATATGTATATAATTTATTTGTTTATATATCTACACACACATATATATGCATATTTACATATTTATGTATACATATATACACATATATACTTATATATACATATAAGCACACATATATATAGTGTATATATGTATATATAAATATGATATGCATATTATTTATGTATATATGTATATATATTATATATATATATAGTATATCTATATATATATATAATTTATATATTTGAGTATTATTTTATGTTTGTGAGTGTAATTTTTTATTTTATGTATTATGATTGTATGCACTCATATATATAAAATAATGACACATCTATATATATTATATATATATATATATATATATATATATATATATATATATATACACACACACACACACACATACGTCTCTTGTGTAGGCTTTTAATTTAAAAACAAGTGAAAGTATCTCTCAATTTAAATGAACCGATTTACGTTGCTTTCTGTCAGTGCCCCTCCCCTAAATTTGCATTTCCGTTTAGTAATTTACTCTTTGACATATTCATATATTGTATGTGACAGCCCGGCGTATATTTTTGTCTTCAGTGCAAAGGGTTGGAATCTAGGATAACAGTTATTGAATATGGCAATTCCGTGTCTCCTGAAAGGTTTATTAGTTTGCTCTCTTGATTCAGACCTATTCGTGCTCTCCTCTTTCCTGCCTGTGTGAGCGCTTTTGGTTCTGTTCTCTTGTTTCTGTGTCTTCTATGATTCACAGGGTTTGTTATCTTCAACTGGTGTGATGTTATGTATGAGTACTTTTAGATTTTTTGGTTATTGCAAATTTTTTAAATTTGTTAATTGTGGTTAATAGATTTGATAGTAAGACGGAGGATTTTAGGTATTTTTTTAGGATCAATTAAGTGCTGGTGAAATATTAGATGTTTAGTCTGTGATAAATCTAACTTGTGTCCAGCATTACGCATGAAATTAAGTATCAGTGTCTTATAGTATTTTTAAAGATATTTCAAACTGCACTCGGGAATTTAAAAGAATCAAGGGACATGCTTTAGCAAAAACACAAGTTTTCATTTATCCATCCTCTGACCAGTACTGTACTTTAGCATTTTCGTTACGGTTATTTTTTAATTTGGATTTTTTAATCATTCTTAACTTTAAAGAATCAAAAACAAATCAGCTTGCTGTCAACTTGTCTTTTAGTTGACAGTTGAACGAAAAGGTTGAATTAGGCTTGCCTCTACTTTGGAATGCAATGGATAGGTGACATCTATCCGTTATTTATTATGAAAATGGGAGTTGTAGTTCCAACTTCTAAGTTGAATAAACTGATGAGAAGAACTATTGTTTGTATTCGTGTGTGGGAGATATGGTTCCTAGGATCCATAACATAATGGCTTGGTTCCTCTCTGTGGCATGAAAGGTTTGAATTTCGATGCCCTTATACTTTATTTCATCACTTCCTATACTGATCCAGTGGTCCCTCTACCTCCACCCTGGCCCTCATAGCTCTTGGGTGCGTTACTCTGAATCCCTCAATCCTGGTTCCCAAACCTCCTGGAACCGTTACTCTGAATCCCCCACATCTAGATATTCTGAGTAAAAGTTGTTCTTGTAATTGGATCCTTCTTCGTGCTCCGAAAAAGAGGGAGGCTTTAGAGAGATTTGGAGATGTTCCAAGGCCTAATCCTGGGATAGAGTAGTTTGGGGGAAGTACATCTAATCTGAATTTAATGATGAGCATACGAAGGGTTTACGTAGACATTTGTTCATCATGGAATTGAGACCAGGGCACAGAAAGTGATAATATCAGGAATTGGGATGCTTTCGAATTGCATGATTAAGTGGAAAATAAACTGGGAAGAGCGAGTTACGAAATTGTATTTGAGAGGAAGGCACATAGATAAGAACGTGATTAAGAAAAAGATCGGCTCTTGTCTTGCATAACGAAGAAGGAGCCAGTGAACATTATTAGAAAAATTAGTAAGGAGAAAGGTTGAAAGGTTTACGAGAACTTTGAATATTGGAAAAAGGGGGCGGTAGATGGTAAGACCTTGCCGTAGGCTAGAATAGTTTAACTCTCTCTCTCTCTCTCTCTCTCTCTCTCTCTCGCTTCTCTCTCTCTCTCTTCTCTTCTCTCCTCTCTCTCTCTCTCTCTATCTCTCTCTCCTCTCTCTCTCTCTTCTCTTTCTCTCTCTGTAGTGTATATATGTATATATATATATATATATATATATATATATATATATATATATATATATATATATATATATATGTGTGTGTGTGTGTGTGTGTGTGTGTGTGTGTGTATGTTTGTATATATTTATATATTAGAATGCCACCACATTAATATTCGCATGATAATACACCGCAAGGTCGTTAGTAATATTCTAAGTTTGCGCAGGAATGGCCTGAAAGTGACTGCCTCATGATGTCTAGTTGGGTAGTATTCCTATCCGGCAAATGATTATGTCCTTACAGAGGTACCTCAAACTAACCAATCTACAGAATAATTAGACCTCACCTTAAAAGCGAAATTTGTGAACGAAAACTATTTCCATCCAGTAACAATTTTGTTGACAATCTCTCTGGATGATGTGAAAGTGTTGTGATTTCTGTTTAGGACCTACAGTTGATTTTACAACCAACTTTATCGTTGATATTTCACAAAAAGAAAATTCTAGCTTTTATGGAATGCCAAAAACCAAATTTTTTGACGTCTTGGAAAGGTTTATGTGCTTAAATTTACTGGGGTAGGTTACCGTAGTGTAGCTAAATACACACTTCCTGAGTGGCTTGGTCTAGTCTCTCTCCTCTCTCTCTCTCTCTCTCTCTCTCTCTCTCTCTCTCTCAATAAGACTAGAGTAGTATAAACCTCGTATATGCTCCAAATCCATACCTTTAGAAAGGGAGCTAACGTCAATAGGATCATTCACCCAGAACGCTCCTTAAGCGGCGGGCTGAAGCTACGGCTTGGCACTTGAAAGGAGCAAGTCAGTCAGCCATCTTAACTCTATGTGTGCCCAAGTCTCTGGGGTAACACCGTTGCTTTTAACATGTCGATGACTATTGAGGGGATTTCTCTCTCTCTCTCTCTCTCTCTCTCTCTCTCTCTCTCTCTCTCTCTCTCTCTCTCAGGAAATATAAAATCCTTTGAGGGTCTTCAAAGATGGTATATGGTAACTCGTAAGAACTGATCGCGCTGAGTGCTCTTGCAAAGGTAAATACTTATTGTTTCATATTTTTCTCCCCTTTGAGTTTGTATATGTGATATCCACATCCCATTAGTATTCCTTTGTTGAATTTTGAAACGTGTGTGTATGTGCTGAAGGTTCATATTAAGTAAATTAATATGTAAATGTTAGTGTATGTTAGGGTATGATTGTGATATAAAGATTCGTTAATGTATGTGTAAGGGTTAATCCACCGTGCTTTCATGATCAAGACTACTTTATTCATTCGCAAAAGCACAAGGTCTCTGAGGTACCTGAGTCTTTCCCAGATACGGTAACGTAAATCCAATAGCTGTTTTAAATGCGGGCATCTCAGCTGACGTCATCATGACGTCAAGTTCCCGTGCTACCCGTAACACAAATTGTCTTCAGCATAACGCAGCGTTTAGCGAGTTTCTTACAGGTCTGGTGAGGAAAAAAGCCTTTCAAATATCGCCGAGTGGTGGTTGCATGATGGTTGCATTGCTGGGGATCAACGGCAGCTTGCAATGTGGAACAATTGTACATCGGAGTGCCTGTTTCTTGAGGCTCTCCCCTTTAAACGTGGGGGCCAAGAAGCAAGAAATCGATAACTCTGGTTGTAATGACGAACATTATCGAGTGAATCTAATCGTGTTTAAGTCGGAAGTTTATGTAAGAGTAGGGCTTTGGATTCTCATTTCAGTCGACAACGTAGAGAGTGAATAGCAGCATATTAGTATTCATAACGGCTTCCCTCGGGAGTTTACATAAGGATCTTCGAAAGAAATATTTAAATAGGGCTTTTGAGTCTGTGTGTGATGTTTTCATCCAAAATTACTTTTATAGCAATGCATTATGAATTTGGACCCGGATAAATGTTTAAATAGAAATCGAGTAACCGAAATTTCATATGCTTGAAAGCATGGGTAAAATAGGATATTTTTTTTATCGAATGATTATGTCACTTTGCAACTGAAAGACGTAAAGCTACACTTAGTTTTTTAAACAAAGGTGTGTGTGCCATTATTATTGCCGTTATCATTTTTTTATTCGTAAATATTCGGTGTAGAATATTTCTTCAAACATAAAAACAAGTTTTATTTCTTCTTGACCAGAAAAAAAGCAGACCGTATCGAAGCCTTTTCCACACTACCTAAAATCTACACATTTTATTCTTCCTGTAATTGCCTTCCGCACTTTACTTGGAGAGAGTATTGCCTAAACAGAGAGAGAGAGAGAGAGAGAGAGAGAGAGAGAGAGAGAGAGAGAGAGAGAGAGAGAGAAGGGGGTCGGTGTATGGGGAATGAGGGAGGGAGGCAGACAGGCAGGCAGCCTATTTTCGGCCTAATGCCATTAATTGCACACCGAAATTTGGGGAACTTACTACAACCATGATGCTGAGATACACGAGAGAGAGAGAGAGAGAGAGAGAGAGAGAGAGAGAGAGAGAGAGACTGTAGCCATGATGCTGGGATTTGAGAGAGAGAGAGAGAGAGAGAGAGAGAGCTGTATTCCAAATCACATGCGTTCAGCCATTCCAGGAGATCACTCTTTGAGGGAGAGAGAAAGAGGGAGAGAAAGACCAGGGCTGAAAAGCACTTTTCTGAACTTAGCAATTTCGGCCATGACCGGAAATTAAAATAGGGAAGGATCTCGCTCACCCTCCTATTTGGATGCATAAGGTTTGAAAGGCGTCTGATGGAAACGATAGAGAAACGAATGATGAAATGTATTTAGGTGTATACACGTATACTGTGTGTATGTATGTATTAGTATGTATGTTTGTATGTATGTACGTATATGTATAAAATATTATAGTTTGCTTTCGCTCAAATATGGGTGGTTATTATGCATGTTTGTCATTTCCTATTTGTTTTGATGATTGGAGTAAAAAATGAATGAGCGTTTTAATAACAAATTTAAATGAGCTCGCAGAGATGACCTAGTTTTATAATAGTTTTAATGGTTTTCTAAAATCACACACACTCATACGTACATACATACATACATATATGTATGTATATATATATATATATATATATATATATATATATATATATATATATATATATATATTTATATATATATATATATAATTATTATATATATATATATATATTATATATATATATATATATATATATATATAGTTCAAGATTAAATTGTTGCCCCCAAAGCGGTTGGCTCCTAGAATAAAACAAGAGAGTGGTCGCTGCCACATTCAGAATTCAGCTATTGAAAGCTAAACACGATAAAACTTTAGTATGTGCGACATCATACCCTCTTACACTCATTATTCACTGCCCCATTCGCTTGTAAATAACACAAGCTTCTCAAGGATATTAAAGCCATTTCTTTCATATACCTTTTTTTACTCCGTATGTCCAGCACTTTTTTGGTGCCTCCTTCATCCATCCACTTGCACTTTTCATCAGCCTGGCGTCTTTGATTCTCTCCACACGACCGAATCCGAGGTGGCACGAGAACACCTTACAAACCACGCCACTAAGGCGCTCCTTGCTTGCTTGGCTCCATAGTCAGTGAGAAGCTCTTCCCAATCTTGAGCACACACCCTGGTTCCTTCCTTTCTTCTGTAACTCGGTATTCCTCAATCCTGTCGTCTATATAGTGTGGGTGCGCGAGTTATATGTATGTATGTATGTACGTACGTTTGTATGTGTGTATATGATGCAGTTCCTTTTAGTGCTTGTGTAAAACTCCTTCTCACTGAATTTCCATTACTTTGATAAGTTAATGCACAAAGTGTATATGCAGTTAAATGTTATTGCTAATAGTTCATACAAACTTTCGAATTATTTTTCACTTGGCTCCCATGCAAATATGAGCGCAGTATGCCTTTGCGCTTAAATATAACTCTCCGCTTGGATTAAACTAAGCGCCTATAATCTTCGTGTTGTTTTCGTAACCTATAAATGCCATGGTATGAGCGTTGTTGATAGACGCATATCTAAAGTGATAGCTGCTTACTACTCTAGAGTGGAATACCAACCACAAAGATTACTTTGCCTGGCTAGATTGAAAGGGTAATCAATTTGATGTTTTGATCGAGATCAGGGCAGAAAGTGGAATATGTATCCCATCATGGGAGTTCACCATTGAAAGTAAACGTTGCCATACGTCGGTGGAACCGTTGGGATTTTGTAATGGGAGGTATTCGAATTTCAACCGAAAAGGGTGAAGTTGCGATTTCAAGTGTCTGTTGGATTTTTTTTTTTCTGGATGTTCAAGGAGCAAGAGCCGTGAGGACACAATGTCATGTTAATCTAAAAATAACAACAACAACAGAGTGAAGCTAAATACACATAGGCGTAAATACACTTTTGTGTGCTTTGCCCACGAATCACGCTTATTTATGATGCATACGTATATAAGTATAAGCTTTACTATTAGTCTTTGTGTTTAAATGAATGAAAATGTATATTTCATGTTCTATGTGATAAAAAAAAGCATTTTCGCTTTCGTACAATCTTTATTTGTTGTTTCCATTTATGAGTAAGATGGAAGGCCCTGCGGCGATATGGCGACCAATCATATCTATAGTAAGACAAGAAAGGAAGAAAAAATGAATAAAACAGTAGTATTCCCAGATGCTGCGAGACCGTAAGGTATTGGAAGTGTTCCGGTTCCTTTTCTTGGTGAAAGGTATTTGGTATGTGGGAAAGAGGAAAAAAGTAAGCGAATAAATAAACTAGAAAAGACAGATGGAGAAATTCGAGAGGAAGGTGTTGTGCGTCTATTATATATATTCTATATATGTGTGTGTGTGTGTGTGTGTGTATGTATATATATACGTATATATTTATATATATATATATATATATATATATATATATATATACATAATATATATATATATATACATATATATATATATATATATATATATATATCTTATATATATATATATATATATCAAAAATGTATAATTTTATATACATACATAATTATGTGTGTATTATATATATAAACGCGCACATATGTGCACATTCATAGGTACATGCATACATCGACCCATCCATATACACATATGTATCCATATGCAAATGAGATAATGATTTAAAGGGATAGTAGATGAGAACAGTACTTGTCTCCAAGGTTCCTGAAAGACCCAGACCTCCTCAGATGAGACCTATGAGTGAGTAGGGAGGCTGAAGATGGGGAGATTTGTTGAAGAGAAAGCACAAGAAAGACATTGATGGCACAATTACACAAAGGCCGTTTGCATCACCCAGATGATGCTATTGTGTCTGGAATTCCACCAGGTAGTGTTCTTGGGGCACTGTTATTTTTAGTAATATGATTGTTGGGCTGGAAAGCAAGATTGTTGAGTATACCAGTGATGCCACACTTGTGGATATACCAGGCCTCAGGTATGACATGGAGCCGAATAGTAAATGGTGTAGTCGGTGGAGTATGATGTTGAACTCCAGTAAAACGAAAACACTAGATTAGTATATCTAGTGCTAATTTTCTACTCCATCGTCCCATTCAGGTGGATGGGACTCGGCTAAACGAGTCTGAACCTTTGACATCACTTGCTGCAACTTTTGACTCTCATCTTACTTTTGAGAGACATTTAATGAAAGTGTTAGCAAATGCCTCACGAACTTGGATATTGTGTGTAAGGCTATATTATAGATATATTATAATGTTTTTATTGAGATATGGCCTTACCAACGTACAATTTTTGTAGTTCGATGTCGATACTTTCTAAAGTTACCTCACAAAAAATTGCTGTTATTTTTAGTTCATACAACTTTAAGTATCGATTTTGGTTTTTTAAACGAATGAAAGTGTAGAGATTATTGAATTCTTGAATACCAAATAATAAATGAAGAGCCCAGAAATCTTTGATATTTTGTTTCAAAATATAAAGGGTAAGACTTTTAGGGTGAGGTGGTAGAAGAAGCAGTGCCAGTAGATAATTCAAATTCTTTCATTTTTGGTGTTTGGGAGAAAATGGTTATGGGGTCTTTTTCTGTTTATTTCTCCTCTTCTTTGTGCCGAGTATTCCGGTCTTTGTTTGCAGTGGAAAAGTGGTTATTTAGATGCGATTGCAGGTGCGAATGTTTTTGGTGGCTCCAAATATGATTTTATCAGTGTTTGTAAACGCCCTTTGTGTGCCGGCATGTTTACTCTACTTGCGAAATTACCTTTGTATTTGCTCGACGCCACTCTACGGAGTTTGTTTGTCTATTTGACTTCACTGGTCATGATACCATGATTATGTTTTCAGAAATACCAGTTATTTATCGTTGTTAGATGTTAAGCCAACCGAAATGCTTTTTTACCGGCGACTTTCGTTGAAGTGTGGGAGATTACTCTTGATATTGGGCAAAAGGTTTATTTATAGGGAGTGCAGCTGAATCCTCGCGTGATTTCTTTGCCCCCGATTTTTATTCCTCGCTCTATTCTTAGATGTGTTACGAAGTAAAACCCTCGGCTATATATTTCTTCTCCCACAGACCTAATTTTAGAAGGTAATAATAGCTGCTGCAAATGTAGCCAGGTGTCTGACACTAAAATGCGGGTACTCCCGAAAAAGTAAAGAGACTCTCTCTCCATCTGCTGTTATCTCACGGCAAGATGAAAATAAAGGAAAAATCCCTGGTGTTTGTATGTGTATTTGTATGCGTTTGTATGGATTTCAAATCGTGAGATTGTTACGTTGGGTTATGTGATTTTCTATCAGTCGCAGCAACAATTCCAGCTGACAATAGAAAAAAGGTATTTAAGTGAGTGTTTATGAAAAAGAAAAATGATCTTTAGGTTTGTTGCAACTTGGGCATTAGGCGTTCTTTTCCTAACGAATAATTTTGAAAGACCGTTTGAGCGGATAGCCAATTACCTATTTTCTGATCCCCCTTTGATAATTAGCGCTAATTGCCATGACAATTATTGTGGTTACATTGATGATAATAACAATAATCATGTGATGCAGCCATTCGTGTATCTAATAACTGCCGTTGGGGTTATGCCGTGATTAATATTGCCGTTGTTGTTGAATGGTCGTGTGTAGACAAATAATATTAATTGTTTTATATATATGTGATGCATATAGTACTGTTTCTCTACTAAGAGATACTGTTCAATTACTTATTTGCACTCAAAAACTTCAACGTTTGGAAGGACCAAACGATGAAGTTTATGTCTGAGAAATCGGGTTTGAAGTTTGTGTTTGCCCTGAAATTGGCTGAAAGTTGAACCTGTCAAAAGGCGCAGTTAGCAGCTGACAAAGAAATCCTTTTGAAATCTCTTTTTGTTGGCGCAGAGGCTACTTATTTTGTAAAACTAACTTTGTAATCATATGAAATAAGTAAGTGAGAATTGTAGCTTCAACGCACGACGACGTAAATGAGTGTTAGGTGGTGATGACATTGAAAAACAACCCCATTCAGATCCAGTGGGGCACTAATCCCGGTGTTGTCTTCATGGCTATCAAGATGTAAACAAATGGACGACTGGGCTTTGTCCGCTAAAAGCTCCCTTAATGCGCTGGAGGGAGAAGTTCTCAGTGTTCTTTACTTTACGACACCTGGCGTGAAAGAGGATGTCCCCAATCAGAAATTGCCATCAAGGGATAGATGGTGATAGATGGGCTATTTACCAAGCCGAATGACCTGTATCATGAAGAGGGATCAGTGCAGTTAAATAGAACGTTGTTCGGAGAGCGCGGTGGGTCCTTGTTTGATGACGCCTGTGATGTTTGAATTTTGATAGAGGCGTCCGATTTGTTTTGCGTATTGTTAGTTGCGTATTGGCCCCTTGTTTTCCGGGTAGAGGATAAAAAAATTGTGAATGAAAAGACTAAATATCCTAATTGATATCGTGCAAAATATCCAAAGAAAAGGTTGACTATAAAACGACTGTTGTTTGTTCCCGTTGCCTCATCTTAACAAAATTATTAACATGTCAAAAATTGATAAGCACAATCATTTTCAAAAGAGGAATAGCAAACCTTTACTTAGATATAAGAGCGACATTTTTTGTCTCGCTGTTAAAAGAAAGAGGTATTGATGCCACCAGAAGTGACATGGAAGCAACGGGAAACTATTCTTAACGCTCAAGTTACCCTTCAAATAAGAGCATTTGCCAAAAGTGCGTCTTGCGTTCGCTTCTTTTATCTTGTTCTGGTTGGCCCCTGAACAACCCTCAGCTTCGTTTTATTCCAGTTTCATTCTCTCCTTAAGAGAGGGAGGCCATGTTCCAGGGAGAGAGAGAGAGAGAGAGAGGAGTGACGAGAGAGAGAGAGTGGGGGGGGAAGGAGGTTGGGGAGTGGGGGTGAGAGGAGGGGGGGGGGAGGGGGGGGGGAAGGGGGGTTGGGAGTGGGGAGGGGGGGGGGGGGGAAGGGCGGAAGGTTTGGGAGTGGGGGGTGTGGTTGGGGTGGAGGACATTGAGTTGGTGAGGTAGGAGGCTGCCTCATTTCCTCAGATTTACCGCCTGAATACCTCATTTGGCGGGAGCCTTTCCTCGGAGAATACTGCCTCCGCATCTTTCCTCCCTCCATTCCAGCGGGTTCTCTCCTTCTTTTCTCTCGTCGCTTCACGTCAGGTTCGCGTATGCACAGAATATCGCCGCATAAAATTTGGCATGCACTACCTCCATATTCTATTTGCGTTTTCAGATCCCATTGAACCTCAGATTTCCTTCTATATTCGTATTGCAAAGCTTACTGGGAATTCAACCAGGACTCAGATAATTCGCTGAAAAGCCTCTTTTTGTTTTTCCCGTTTTCACCGAATATTAATGGTACGGCCTCAGGTCCACCTGCCCACTGCGCTGCCTGAAGTTAGAGTTATAAAGACTCTTTTCATGTGTGCTTTCAAGCTTGAATAATTGAGGTGTTTTTATTAAGCGGCATCAAGGAACGTTCTTTCCTAAGAACAAGTCTCCTGAGTAAACTTCATGGCAGTCACATTGTCGGAATTTTAACCTCAATAGTTTTGTTAACGTAATTAACATGAGGTTCTTTTATGGGAATATTTTATGCGATCTTATTATCTTGTATTTTGGTGTGTTTGCCGAGTTGGAAATTAGATCGAGTTCAGAGTATTTTTTTGCTCCTCGGGTGGTGAAGAGCAATTGTAGTCGTTACTACTCGTCATTATTCAATTTCAGGAAAAGCTGTTTACGATTGAACCAGTTGGGTAGCTAAGGCAATAAACCTTCCATTTTTTTTTGCAAGAGATGAAGTCATAATGTCTCCTGCCCTGCCTAAACCCGGGCTCACAGGGAACGAGTAATCCTCAGAGATCACGAGGCTCTTTTTTTCTGATAATGATCCGTGATGTACAATTATTGCTATTATTAATTAACTGCTTCATTGGTAATTTCACAATCATTATCATTGTAAATATCGCTATTATTCGTGTTATCTAGTGCTCGATTCAGTTTTTTTTAAAGAAACACTGGAGTTTTATCCATGTAATTACAGACACAAGTTATGCATTTGGTAATTTTTGTTTCGCTCTTTAAATGGGTAAATTTTTTAGCCTTTTCTAGTTTTATCCTTGAAACTCTTATCTCAACGACGTAAGGGAATTCTCGATCAGTTATAGTTAAACAATGAGGTTTCGGCTCTGTAACGCCTTCAAGAATACCACTTCTCACCTTCAATCTGCAGAAATATGGAATAATCGGATTGTCTCTCGGTTTGTTTTCTGCTTCTTTTCCTCTGTTTGCAACCTGTGGAATTCATTCCCTTTGCTTTGGTCTGGTTCATTTGATTTTATGTTGTTTACCATCTTCAGAGTTACACCTCTTTTTTTTATTTTTAATCTTTATCTTCTAGTTCCATTCAGTCTTACCTAGGCAAGGTCACTGTGTGTCACTATGTGTCACAGGTCTTTATTAAATAATAGCGTGAATGCTGGGAAGCGAAGTCCCACCCCCCCCCCCCCCCCCCCGGCCACCAGCTTTGAACTGTGACGTCACTATTTAAAACACATGGCCTCTAATGCCAAAAAACAGACGTTCTTAGGTGTACTGTATATGTTGATTGATATGTTTATGTCCAGATAGGGTTCAGGATCCTAGATTAGTATTAATTAGGGAAGTTTACATTACAGTGTATTTTTGAAGGTAAGTTTTGACCAATTTATGATGTTGGTTTTTCATATTGATAAATAGATAACTTGAACTCAGACTCAAAATCTACGTCATTCCGACAAATACCAAAACTTAATACGTTAAAATATAAAGGAAATACCCTTGAAGAGCCATAATTCATCTGCTAGCTTTCCAGTGCAATAGTAAACCTTTATCGTTGCCCGACGCGTCGGCTTTAGCATTAATAAAAGAGATCCATTAAATCCTTTTAAGTCGAAAGGTTTCATGCTATCCGGACGTGCAAAGCCGCAGGAACTCCATATCTCTCTTCCTGATTTTACCAAAGGGATCACGCAGTTCCTCTGGTAACTCGAGTGGTTTTTACATGGGATTTGGCGGAACGGCGATGAATGCTAAGTTTTGTTCCTAAAGAACACCATTTTCCGGGGGAAGAGGCTCTCTTGAGCTGTTTCCCTCCCTCTGCTAAAATGTTTCTATCTCGCAGTGGTTTTGGATGAGCGCGTGGTCCAGAATAGCTAAGCATTCCTATATAGGTAATTGGGTATGTGCACGGGTGTGTGCGTGCATATATATATATATATATATTATATATATATATATATATATTATATATATATATATATATATATATATATATATATATATGTATGTATGTATGTATGTATATGTATATGTGTGTGTCTCAGTGTATGCATGTGTGTATTTATATTTATAGTGAAATCATCCAAAGCAACTGATCACTATTGTGTAATAAGAGGGTCTACATTTTGCGTAATAATTTAACATCAGTTCTGATCTTGATCTTTATGATGTTATTCATAATTTTTTTGTGGTATCTCATGGAATTTTGGGGATCTCCTTGCCGGTCACATTGATTAGGTTCGAAATGCGCCACTGTCGAAGGCCTATGTTGATACGTGAGGCAATTCCGTCAACAAAGGTGGCTAACCTGGGTTTTTTGTGATGAATGCCTTATTAATAAGCTGTAGTATACGTAGATCTTGGTATATTTAAGCGTCAGGCAACGTGTTAAGGGAGCAATTTATAGTTAGTGTACGTTTTAATATGGAGTATTAATCTTTGTTTTTATTTTATTTTTTTTATTTTACAAAACTAGTTCAGACTTCATGTTAGGCTTTTCTCAATTTATGCTTTGGTTGACTCTGCGAGGAAACACGCGTATATATACATATATATACATGAATTATATATATATCTATATATATATATATATATATATATATATATATATAATATATATATATATATATATATATATATATAGATATAGATATATATATATATATAAACTTTATTCTAAGCCACGCAGAATTCTGTTCCATTATTCAACAAAACTTTAGGAACACGAATGGCAAGCTGACTAGGAGACAAATTAGCTTTGACTAGTTTTGATATTACACAGTATTGAAAGAATTTTAGACAAATGCTACAGCTCTGATAATCTCACGGCACTTCATAGTGATAAGATCGTCATTTCGAGTCAGAAATATTCGAAGCCATGTGCAGGAAATCCGAAATATTCACAGGGGAACCTAATGCGGTTTACTTTTCTGCGCAGGTCTGTTGGATAAGGGGAAAAAAATGCTGCCCTGCAGCTTGAAAAATACATTCCGTGTGAAATCCAGGCACGTAAGAAATGTGTTTTGTGATCTCGGTGAGCATAAATATGCAGGCTTGACTTTAAATTATAAAGTAACACCGAAATGTGGCTGAAATAATTCATGGCCCGGCCCAGGGGGTGTGTGTGAGGGAAGGTCTGCCATTCGTCTGTTTTTGCATAAATTTCACGATCGGCGAAAGAGCGTACTTCCATTATTGCTGTAAGACTGCCTGGGTCTGGTGGAGGTTTTTGCGATCTGTGTCTTGTTTATTAGCCCAATTCCCTGTTTTTATTATTACTATTATTTGTTTAGTACAGTTTGGGTTAGTAGTCACCAAAATTCTTGATTCTACTTAAGTGATTTTGTATAGATACAAAAACTATTAGTATGCGCCAAAACTATTAGAAAACATATTATCAGTGGTTATAGTATCCGTGTTTTTTTTCCTTAATCCGTGTTTTTTTTTTCTTGCGTCGCTACTGTGACAATTATTACGACTGTGACGACTACTATCGTTGATTTTGTCCCCTCCTTACTAATGCTGCTACTAATACTACTACCCTTACTGATACTACTGATACTCTTGCTAATACTACTACTCCAGCAGTTTTCTTACTGCCTCATCCGAGTTTCGCTTCGTACAGCTATATCTAATACTGACACTAATTTTTATTACGTTTTCGTTTTCATTGGAATAACAGTAATGCCAGTAATAAAGATACTGATTACAATGGGATTTGTGCATAGATATCTTTGTGGTGGGAAAAGAAGGTAAGTATAAGGAAATATTCACTTAATTTAATTTGGTACTAACTTGAAAAGTAGTTGCATTGGTTATTGACTACAATATATTCATTTATATTATGCATTGTTCATTTTTGCTGCTTTGCATGGAGATAATTATATTGGGTTCACATGACTCGTTTAACGTTTCTGAGATAGTCTCTCTCTCTCTCTCTCTCTCTCTCTCTCTCTCTCTCTCTCTCTTTCTCTCTCTCTCTCTCAGTAAGAAAAGTTCTATAATTTTGTTGCTCTCGTGAAATACAAGATTATTCATAGCCGACGTTGAGTGTAGAGTCTCACTGACACAAGTTTTTTAATCAGTTTAAACCTCCGCGTAGGTTTCTATTATAAGCTTTGAAGACTCCTTTTCTATTTCTACCCTAGTTTTTTTTTTTTATTCTTTGCTATCAAGTTTTCACATAACGATCCTTGAGGTCTAAAAGAGGAAACCTACTGACCTTCAGTGTTGCTGAGAAAAAAGAAAAAAGCCTCAGAAAAGGAACGAGTGTAATTTAAAGAGCTACATTCTCTCTCTGTGGCCCCGTTTCTTTCTTGCCAGTCCCTCAATTTTTCGCCCCGTCCCGGATCTTCTTTTAATATATTCCTTGAGGGCTCTCTCTCCCTAACCAGCTGGCTTCTAACCTCTATTAGCCTGGAAAAGTGACTATGCAAATTCCCCTGAGTAGATTATGTAGATGCAAGCCCTCCTCTACTCTCTATCCCCTCGGCCATTGAAAGTAGATATTACAAGGGGAAGCGATATGACGATAACTATTGCCCTTCGTCTGTAGTGCTTTTCCCTACTGCCCATTTCCGGAGCATTCACGGACGCCCCCAAGTCCGATTAAGCCCCATTCGGGATACAAGGCAAGTCCCTCCTGAAAGTCTTATGTGGAAGAACTTCATTGTTCAAATCGAATAGGAAGCGGTCAGAGGCCAACTCGTGAGCAGTCTTTTATTTTCCCTTAGTAACGGTGAACATCGCGTTTCGTTTCTCTCCCATGCATGTGTGTGTGTGTGTGTGTGTGTGTGTGTGTGTGGGTGTGGGTGTCGGTGTGTTTCTGATTTGCATTGCAGTAGAGTTGAATTACAATAACGTATAGTTCATATCCGATCCTCCCCTAGCGTCCTCGACCTATTTCTCCTCATTAATAAATTTCAAAGGTAAAATATTCCAGTGCCTCTCAGTTTACCTCCGTGCGCTCCAAGGGCTTATTAAGGCTCTAATATTAATGAATTTGTTTTAATGCTGGTGTTAATAGGTGATATATAATTCTAATGCTTTTTGGAATTTGAAAATAACCATGTTAACTTGCAATGTCGTTATATTTTTATATAAGTTGATATTGTCCATTTTACAATGATAATAAAAAGATATTTAAGGCGTCGTCGAGGAGATAGTGAGAATCTAGACCATTTCTCTATGTCGTTTCAATAAACGTTTGGTTCTTTATTTCTGAAAACAAACGCTTAATTACTATTATCTGAGAAGAAACTTTATTTCCTGCTGTTTATAAAATGTCTTCCTCCAAATGTAGCTACCTGTATACATTTTCATTCATTGTAACAACCCCTATTTGTTTGCAAAAGGCAAGTATGAGTGGCTTAAGTGTAGTTATTACTAACAAGCATTTGATTTCCGCTTCAGATAATAAATTTATTATAACTAATATCGTTTAACGATACTTATGTGTCGTTTTGGTGTTTAGGTATAGGAGTAGCTATTCATATATATAATATATATATTATAGGATATATAATATAATATATATATATATATATATATAGATATATATTGAAACTATATATATATATGTGTGTGTGTGTGTGTGTGTGTGTGTATGTACGTATATGTGGATTGTTATGATTATAAAAGAAGAGAAAAGTAATTGTCTTGATATCAATTGATATTTTGAAATCAACTATGCTTGTTCAATGGTGTAATGTGGAAAGCATTTCACAAAAAAGAATCCAGTGTCAAGGACACAATAGACAAACTTCAAAGACAGTTAGATTTGGAAGTTCACGGAATTTCGTCATCTTTGGCTAATATTGTATTCTAATATTCTTTTCTTCAGAATTATAATTTACGCCTAATGTTGTGTTTTTGAGTTCTAAGGGAATTTTGAGTTTAGCCAATAAAGCTCTTGGAAACAGGAATTCGTGTCGTGGGTTTATAACGTAGAGTGTAATTACATTTTTCCTTTTGGTTACTGTGAAAGAGAATCTTGACGTGAAATTAATGTAAGTATTAAAGAAAAATCAAAATGGCACATGTAAATAAATCAGGAACAAGTAAGCTTATTATACGAATGTCAGTGTAGTAAAAAGAACTGGAGATATATATATATATATATATATATATATATATATATATATATACATACATATATATATATATATATATTATATATATTTATTTATATTTCATACATATAACATACTATATATATATATATATATATATATATATATATATATATATATAAGAAATGAAGAGGTAGATTCATAATTAAAGTATAAATAGCGTATGATGATAGGCTGAAAGAAGAAATGGGTCATAAGATGTGTGCAAGTGAGTTTGTTCGAAAGTTGAAGTTAAAAGTTGGGATATACGAGGCATTGCCGAGGTAAGTCCCCCTTTTGGAGGTGTAAGATCCTTTATGGAAGTGAAAGGTGGATGTTGAGTAAGAGTTAAAGAAAAATATCTGAAGCAATAGAGTTCAATTTTTTGCGTAATGTAAATGGAATATGTAAATGATTACAGGGCGAGAAATGGGGGATGCGTAGAAAAAAACGGATAAAAGGATAGCTTAAGGGACGAGATGGATCAGGGTTTTCAGTTGGTTTAGTCATAAAGAAAGAATGAAGGGTTATAGGGTAGTGAAAAGTGTATACAGTTCGACTATGCTAGGAAGGAGATGAGAGACATAAGAATTTTGTGTAAATTGTTTGAGAGATACATATTGATAGCATGAAAGACGTAGTGAATGTAGTGGGTATGTCGCTGTTCTGAACAACCCTCCTTGTTTGCGTAAGAAGGTAATGTTCTAGAAGTTTCTTGGATTGGGGCTTCATCCAAAATTCAGCAGTTACACAAACGTGTGTGTATGTCTATATATATATAATATATATATATATATATATATATATATATATATATGTATGTGTGTGTGTGTGTATGTATATATATATATGTGTGTGTGTGTGTATGTATGTGTGTATGTTGTATGCACATCTGAGTCTCAGTGTGCGCGTGCATGCTAGTAAGACTAGTTATAGATTAACTAGGAAAGAGACCGTGCATCGTAATCCTCCATAATCTTGTGAAAATCTGTTTCCTTTATTTTTACAAATTGGCTGCACTTCATTTAAAGTAAGACAAAGATTTAAAATACATATTCAATTGAATATATTTGAATGCATTTATAAATCGCTTAGATTTCGATATCGGCGAATAAAAGCCTAACAGATTATTCAACCTGGCGATGATGAAATCCAACCTCTCGTATCCATCAAATATAATAGTGAGATATATTTAGAAAATTATTTTCCGCAATACGTACTTTGGCCTTCCGGTAATATGAGGGACAGCGTGCCTCTAAACGGGCAGCCAAGTTATCCAGTCCAGACACCTATTACATAATAGTTAGTGAAGACCCAGTGGCCATAGCCTTCACTTTCCGTATTCCTCCATTTCGTAACTGTTTCTCTCTGTAGGTTGGGCGACTTTGCACTGCCGTGTAGTCTTCTCTATCCTCTTTATGTATGGGTTTTATGTTTCCAACGGGAATTCCTATTCTACTTTACATTTTCCCTACTCTTTCTATATCCTTTTACGCCAAGGGTTATGTCGAATGTTTTTTTTATATTTTGGAGGACGTTTGAAGTTCTTGAAAAGAATTTACTAAAAAAAATTTCCAGTAATTAAAGGAGTTAATTTTGTAGCTATGCTATTTTTCAATAATTTTATCATTATAGTAGACATTTTCAGTTGGCACGATAATTTCAGAACTCTGGAATCATACCTATAGCACGTGACTGTATAGTAGCTTGAAAAATTTTCGTAAGGAACGAGTTGAGATAGGACTAGCACTGAATTAGTCATTCGAAACATCTCCACAATACCAACATGCCGGGAATATCAGTCTAAAATGTGAGCAATACAGACAAAATTCATTGACATCATTGATACGATGAAGTGACGAGAAATATTAACCGACTTAAATATAGAAGTGAAAAGAGGTCTCAGGTCTTTCTCCACTCGAACCGTATTTCTCCTTTTCAGCATTTTTGCAATTTAATTCTGATTTGATCCCATTTTCGCCGCTGGGCTGGTTTACAACTGTCATTTTGCCGTTGTTCCTGGAGTTTATTTCCCTCTTGTCCCTTTCGTTTTCCTTCTTGAAAATTCCTCGTCAACTGCTGGGACCAGTAATGTAGAGAAACTTCACATTTAAAAGTCAGGGGCGAAAATATAGAGGAAGGTGGAATATTATTCCAAGCGTTGCTCTAAAAAGAGGTTAGAGCCAATAAGGGCTGATGTAAGGTGGCCTTTAATGTGGAAATAACTCTTATTGCCTTAATATTCTTCTACTGAGGCTCTCGTATATAGCTTGGAGAAAACTCCATTGAAAAACCTATCACCTTTAAAGCCCATATTTCTCATATCTACATCTTTATTGAAACTAAAATTTTCTCTAGAATAAGGGAGCTTCATTTATTTCTCTTCATTTTTTTTCTTTCGATTCACTGTGGGTGAAGTTTATGAGAGTCGTAATGTAGAAGAAAGGTATTGGAAATTCAATAAGGGAATTATAGAGCTCTAACCAGTCATTTTCATCAGTACTTCGCAAGTTCATTGATTTGGTTACGACACGCTTTCTCTCTCTCTCTCTCTCTCTCTCTCTCTCTCTTCTCTCTCTCTTTCAAATAGTATATGAGTATATATACAATGTATATACAGAATTATACTCTTACATTATATGTGTGAATGTGCATGTGGTATAAAAAATATTCGGTATGCTGGTGCTTCTAAAAGATATGACAATTAAATGATTACTTGTGAAAAATGTTTTTCCATTACTATTTTTAACGTATACATGAATTACACACAAACACACGCACAATATATATATATATATATATATATATATATATATATATATATATATATATATATATATATACATATATATATGTGTATATATATATATATATATATATATATATATATATACATATACATATATATATGTGTATATATATATATATATATATATATATATATATATATATATATATATATATATATATATATATGTGTGTGTGTGTGTGTGTGTATATATATATATATATATATATATATACACACACACATATATATATACATATTATATATATATATATATAGCTATAGTATGTATATATATTATATATATATATATATATATGTATATATATATATATACACATATATATATATATATATATATATATATATATATATATATATAGTGTGTGTGTTTGTGTGTATTTTGGTGATTTTATTGACCAGTCATCAATGGCTCCGAAATTTGATTCTCAAGTGAAGTTTAGATAACCTACACTCTGTTTTTTTCCATTTGTCCATCCGCCTGTGATGTTTGCGCATGGTAACACTGCGTCCCGGGCTTTAAATAATATCCTATTTCGAATATTAACTGTCTAATTCGCATACAGTAAATATTAAAACACTTTTCAGTTGCAAATGTACACCAAAATATCCTTTTATTTACCTAAAAGGTACACATAACGTAACTATTCAAAGCCAGGGACGAAGTGTTACCATGCGCGACCACCACAGGCGGATGTATAGTAACGTATTTTGAACATTTTCAAATATCGTCTGAGTACGTATATAAACATATTGGTGTGAATATAATAATAATAATGATAAATAATAGTTTAGAGTGAATAAGTATTGTTTATTACGCATGAATAAAAATTGTGATTGTATGGGAAAATATACTTTTATATTAGGAATTGTTGAGAGAAATACATTTTTGGAAATAAATGGATTATGTTCCCTCACTTACCACAGGCTGAACAAAATGATAAAAGTGGGAAAGGAAAAGTGTTCTGTTTGAAATACTGAGAATTGGAATTACCAGCTGACATGATATGAAGACAGATACAAAGCTCTGATTCTGGGAAAACAGAAATAGAAAGAAAGTTCTGAAATATGAAATACCCGGAAAGCAGAGTTAGTGATTGTTTGAGCAAAACAATTGTTTGTTTATTTTTAGATAGTTGCCTCCTTACCGGGGAATGCTGTTCTCTTTTGAGAAGTCCTCGTTGGACGAGTCGGTTACATTCTCGGCTTCCGATTTCAGGGTTCGGGTTTGATTCGCCTCTCTGCCAACGCGGAATTTGTTTCTAGTGATAGAAATTCATTACTCGGTGTGGTTCGGATCCCACAATAAGCTGTAGGTCCCGTTGCTAAGTAACCAGCTGGTTCCTAGCAACGTAAAAGTATCTAATCCTTCGGGCCAGCCCTTGGAGAGCTGTTAATCAACTTAGTGGTCTGGTTGAACTAAGATATACTTCTCTGTTGGGAGTTTTCGTCTGTTGCATTCACGGTGACAGTCAGTCAGGTTTTGGAAAGCAGAGTGACTGGTTCCTGACAGCCGGTCGAGAACTACAGCAATTGCAGTTTTCTGAGGATCGCTTTGAGGCTGATGGAAGCAATAACAGCATTCTGAAGTTCACCTTGTTGTGGGTGATGGCAGCGACATCAGTTTCCTGAGTGTCAGCTTGTTGGAGGGTGATGGCAACACTGACAGATTTGGAGCGTTACTGGGTTGATGGACTGTTTAAGTACTCTAGGAGGAGGTCGTGACCGGATTATATTTTTTAGCCACTATTACTGCTGATGGAGTGAAAGGCTCACATGAAATTATTGTTTTGAGTAGAGCAACATGCCCTTATTGTATTGAGCAGAGGTAAAGGCTCTTAGAGTTATTATTGTATGTCATTGAGCAAGGGAGCAAGTATGGCTCTGATAGTGTTTATGTAATGATAAATATTTCATTTTTCTATTTGTGTGGTACTGCTGCTGGATAGTATCTATTTTGGGATTTATTTATTGAGTATTGTTGTTGAGAATTTAAGGTAAAGGATGTGGAACTATGTAGTAATTTGTTTGTTGGTTATAGTAATGGTCATTTGCGTTACGTTTCTATTTCCCAAAACCTGGACTCGCTTGTAAATAGGTATAAAAATTTATGATAATAAATTAGTTTAAGGTTACAAAGTCGTATTTTTAAGCTCCTTCCTCCTTTGATTGTCCCTCCTGCCGCCATTCATTCCAGTTTCACTTTATTTTGGCAATAATATATATATATTATTTACAGAAAATCTCGCGCCCTTTCCACATATGATTTTTAAAGGAACGAGGCTAATCTTCACCGAAAATTTTTCGTTGCATATCACCCAGCTCCATTACTGCCTCATCTTGACGTGTAATGGACTGGTGATGAGCACACTATTGCATATTCACAAGACGAGGGCCAGGAGTTACCTGATGTGCTTTTTGTTTTGTTTTTGTTTTCTTTTTCTGGCGATCCGAAGATAAGGGCCGAGTAATGAAGGTTCTTGCTGGGGAAATTAGCTTTTTTCTCAATTGCCAACGAGGAAATTGCCTCTTGCAAACGCCATTTTTCACCTAGTCACAAGGCTCCTTTCCGTTATTTATAACCGTTGAGATCTTTCTCATGTTTTGCTGTCGCCATGATTACTTGTGCTGGCATTTAAGGTCTCGTGTTGTAGTGGTGAAATAATGACACCTGAGAGTGCAGTATTATTTGGACTAGGCGGCTTCAAAGATGTCAATTCGTTAAAAGTATTCGGACACAGCCACCATACAGTTTAATATCTATTTTGTGGCTTTGTCCATTTTTCATTCGTTCGTCATATGATTCTCATAGATACAAAAGATAGGTATGATTTTCGTGTAGGGTGATACCCAATTCTCTATTTTATTAATATCTTTAAACTCATGAGAACTATGTAAAAGCCTTTTGTGAATGTAACTGCAAGGTACTAGCTTCTTCAATCCGGCTTGTGAAAGCCGTTTATTTATCTATTTATTTATTTATTTATTTTTACTAATTCTGAATGATAGGCAAAAATGATGGCGAATAAATAATTAATATTGTATTAGGGCATTTGTTTTCTTCTTTTTATTTTTTATAACGTTTAAAATTATTTCTGCTTATTAATTTTCTATATTTACTTTTTAACATTTCAAACATAATAATAACTGAGTACAACAATGGTAAGACATAAAACAGCAAAAATATTTTAATAGACATTGAAGTAATGTTGATCTCATATGAAAACTTTGTTCCTGATAGGAATACATATGTAGGAATAATATTTTGCTAAATATGTATTTTCGGCCGAATTCTTTCGACATTTGGCTTTAAGTTTATTCCAGCCGAATAAAAGTGAAAATCAAAAGTGGGAAGGCCCTTCGGCAATGTAAAAATGATATAACTTTATACTATATAGCGTGCTTGAAAAGTAATCCTCAAGGTTTTTTATCTACGCTTTTGAAGATAGTCTCAAACAACTAATCAAGTCTAAAACAACTAATCAAGTAATGAGGAATCAGTGACTCAAGAATACAGTGCTACGGGACAATAATTCTAGATCTAAATCATTAGAGTCACTTTCGTTTTTTATCTCCCAAAGTAGAATTTTGGGTTGGAAATGGTAAAACATGTTTACCCCTGACATTTAAGAGTAATACACGTAAACTGAAGGTTCATTTTCATAAATGACATATTAATATTCCAGTTCCTGGAAGTTATAAAGTTTGATACACATAACTGATTTTCAAGATAAAAAAGTAAAATATTTAAAGGAAAGCATATTATGAGATTCAAAATACATTTTTTCTTTTGTTTCAGAAGTCTAAATGGTTTAATTAATTTCTTTAGTCACAGTTCGTTACTCAAATCGGGCTACATATCTGTCGAGGTTAATATAGTTATTAGAGAGGATTTCTTACATCCTCTTTGAATATTCTTCTTAGAGAGAGTATGCTTTGCTTTGAAGGTAGACAACGAAGGCTACATAGTGAATTGGATTTTTCCTTGCAAATTAAACCTTCGTTTATTGGAGGACTTTTACTACAAATGTGCAACTTTGGTAAAATTATAAATGGATAAGCAAGATCTTATTTATTTGGGAACTATCTGTCCTTTTGTGCAGTATAATAGCACCGATCTCATAAATGAGGAGGTTCATCACACAGCTTTGCTTATTGATAAATCAAAGTCTGTCCTCATCATGAGTGGATAGATTTGCACCAACATAGCAGCATTTCAACACGGTCATGTGGTAACTTCTGCTTAACCTACAATTTTTATTCTGAGAGACCTTTTTTTCTGGAAGTAATTAGCTTTAAGCAGGAAACCGATGTCATCCATTTTGTACTTGTCAGGTATTACGTCATGACAATACTTGCAAGAATCCGTTGATCTTTAGAATTAACCAGCTTAGTCTGCACTTCATTTAAATCCTTGCTGGTATTAAGAATTGCTTGCTTGTCTGAGTTTTCTCATTCATATTAAGTGGCACATTTGAGAGGTTGATTTGCGTTATCTAAGAAAGGAAGTCCACAATGAAAAAACAGAGTTGAACATATTTAGTGTTCAGGGTACGTAGTATTTATCACTGATGAGCATATTTGTGAACTTTGATATATTTGAATATGAAAGCGAAGGAAAGACGTCTAATTGTGATACAGACCACTTGACAGAATCCTTTCCCCATAACTGGGTATGTATTTGAATATTAATAATATATATATATATATATTATATACATACACACCATATACATACATACATATGCATTTATGTATATGTATATATGTATGTATATATAGATTTATATATGTATGTATATATATTATACACACACACACACACACACACACACACACATATATATATATATATATATATATATATATATATATATTATGTATATATATATATATATATATATATATGTAGTATGTATACGCACAGCACGATTGTATGATATGGTACTGGATCCTATTTTGGCTGATCAGCTTGTAGAAAAGGAGGGTCGTTCCCCTTTCAGGTTTTAATCACTGGGTTGAATATTCATTGGTTATCTTCCTTGAATATATTTTGGACCATCAGCCAATGGAACCATTGAGCTCCTATTACCTTTAGCTTAAGAAGGAGGATATAAAATCTCATGAAATGAGCAATGAGCGAAATTAATGTCAAAAAGCATCCTTGTTGCATGCAATTGCTGTAGATGAATTTATTCTCTCTCTCTCTCTCTCTCTCTCTCTCTCTCTCTCTCTCTCCTCTCTCTCTCTCTCTCTCTTGTTTAGAGTAATGTTGCTGCTGTCGAAAACTGATTTAGTATGTACACTTGTAGCATATTTTCTCTTCCAGAACTTTATCCATTTATCTCCAGAATATATATATATATATATATATATATATATATATATATATATTATATATATATGTGTGTGTGTGTGTGTGTGTTGTGTCTGTGTGGTGTGTGTGTAATATATATATATATATATATATATATATATATATATATATATATATGTATGTATGTATGTATGTTTGTATGTATGTATGTAATTAATCTCTATGAAATCTCAGTCTGTTTTTTTTTTTTTTAGTAATCTTATTACGGAGAACTGTCCTGGATTTATAATCTCTTCATCTCTTCATGAGCTCATGTCTCACCATAGTAGTAAAAGTGCCCAATACCGAAGCGAATTTTTTGTAATGCATTTTTTTTCGGGTTTTGGATGTCAGAGGTGCTGTGGTTAATTTTGAGTCTCCATATTTATTTGGACTTCTGTTCGTTCTTATGTTTTCCCCATTTGTGTACGATTTGATCTTATGTATATAGAGATGGACTCTGGGAATTCTCTTTAGATTTATTTTTTTAGTTGCGAAATACATGTGTCAGTCAACTATTAATGGATTATCATCATTATTCTCCCTGTAATTTGTTGTAAAATATTTACTAATTTTGTGAAAATACAACGAAAAATCATGTATCTTATGTACTGTGGGACCAATGGACACCATTGGATATATAAAGCTCAAGTATAAAAGGGAAATGTTGCTTACGATTAAGCAGTGAAGTAGATCGATTTATTTATTTTCAACAGTTTGTCATGACAAACTTTTGAATTTAGATTTTTTACACATTTTCTTCTTCTGTAATTGGAGGTACTACATGTTCTACAATCACATGAAACTACATATGATCAAAGTTTTCTGTATAAAGTGAAATAGCTTGCCTTATGATATGTTACCGATTTAATGATTTTAATAGTCTTTTTCGTAAATACGTATACTTGTTTCCATAAATGTGAAATTGTGAGGCAGCCGGCGCTCCCCAAAACCTTACCCCGATTGTTCATTTTCGTATAAGAACGAACCTTCACTGCGAGCCCTGTAGGAGGCTGAAAATATTGGAGTGTTAATACTGGAGACGCCTTGTTTTCTTCGAAGTTAGAACAATAAAAAAGAGAAAATGGACTGATTATGAAATTATTAATATAAAAAATGGATCATAACGCGAGATCATTGCCACTAATTATAGTTGTTTCCTGCCATCTCGACGTTACTGGTATATGCGTGATAATTTTCCAGGATCCACATTAGCTCTATTTTTTTTTTTTAAGCTCCATTCCCAGCCAGTGTTCCTCCATTCACTAAGAGAGAGAGAGACTAAGAGAAGGTGAGGAGGAGAGGAGGAGGGAGAGGAGAGAGAGAGAGAGAGAGAGAGAGAGAGATGTGTAATTTTGTGTTTCATAATTATCAACGTACTTGCTGAAATGTAAAATTAAATTTCAAAAGTCAGAATCGGTTTCATAGCCTCTGTGAAATGACACAGAATTACAATTATAAATATCTCACGTATTTAAAATTGTCACCACTTTCGTTTAAGAGAAAAAATATTGCAGAAATTTCTATTTCAAGCGGAAATGGCTTCAGGAACTGAATGGACCCTCGTAACCGAGAACGTAATCTCGCCATTTAACGATAACAGCGCGTGTCCATCACGCATAATCTCCACCCCCCCCCCCCCCCCCCTTCCTTTATTATCTCGCCACTCCCTTGGGACGGCCACGATTAAGCCTCTGGGATGTCGGGAAAGAAGAATCCCCCCCCCCCCACCCCCTCTTTCCTTTCTATTTTTCATTTTAACGATTATTTTCAAAAGTGTTTGCAGACGTGGACCAGATTTGGAAAGGTCGAAGGTCGTCGCCCTTCCGTCTTTGAGAACCTGCGTCGGTTTCGGCTTTCATCATAAAGTGGATGTAACTATTTTACATCCATATAGTACTCTGAAGTATCGCACTTTCTTTCAATATTTTGGCGTTTTTATGAGCTTCTTTTATTAGATGGAATTATGTTGTAACAGAACATTTTTACCAGTCATGTATATATAGCGCCTCAGTGGCTTGGTCGGTTCGGTCTTGGCCTGGCACGTCGGTGGTCGCGAATTCGATTCTCGGGCATTTCATTTAGGGGTCTCAGAGATGTGTATTTCTGGTGACAGAAGTTCACTCTCGCGTTCGGAAGTCACGTTAAGCCGTTGGTCCACTCATATGTATATGTGTGTGTATGTATGTAGTATGTATAAATAGTGTTTGTGTGTGTTTGTGTGTGTCAGTCTGCAGAAATGAGCATTAATGCCACATACTTCTCGCCCTTTGTCGTGCATCTTGAATAATGTTGTGCGTGGATGCCAGCAGTCCTCATACCTTTATGTTTTAGAGAAATCGCTCTATGGTAGATATGACATCTTGCCTTTCCAGCTTGCATGAGCAGTTTCAGAAGGGAACTTCCTCGATCTCCTTTAGTGCCTGCGCCTCTGTAGTCAGTACATGCGACGTGCTTTGCAGATCGCCAGCAGTGATATATATTCCATTAAATTATAAAGCAAACGATCCAAACTCTGTACCATTAACATCATCTCATTAGTATATAAAGTGAACCTTCCCGATATCACCCTGTTCTCTGTTTTGCAGTATATGTAGCGAAATAGAGTCCTGAATTTAAAGAGATCCTAATTATTGTAATATTCAGCATCACTGATGTGCAATGTTGCCAATTAAGGTCAAATCACCGAACGGGAATATGGTACAACGTAGCTCGAGCTCATCCTTAATGTCGATTAGTACACTTCATGACTCACAGGTATTCGCTTCTTCTGGCGTTACGGAAGCTAATAACTACAACCAGAGATTTGCATTCCTTGTACTACTATACTTCATTATTTTCAGGACCAAAGAATAACCTTGCGAGTAACAGTTAAAATGCAAAGGACATATAACTCAAATAAGGCGAAAGAAAACGCTTGCATACATCTGTTAAGAGAGAAGAGAGGAGGAGGAGAGGAGAGGACGAGAGAGAGAAGCTGAAGAGGAGATGAGAGAGAGAGAGAGCGATCATGTTCACCCCTGTTTGGATGATAGAGAACCAAGTTTGCCGTATAAAAGACAATCAGTTGTTCTCATTCCTGTGTTGTCTCTTGTAATTACACATTTTGTGTGTTCGACCTTCAACCCTTAACAATCAGGGATATCTCAAGTTCATTTTAAGATGCTGTTTACACTGCTAACAGTCTCTCTCTCTCTCTCTCTCTCTCTCTCTCTCATGAGATTCTTTCCATCTGTCTCTGCCGCTCTCTCGTTCGTCATAAGGTATTCTCTCTCTCTCTCTCTCTCTCTCTCTCTCTCTTCTCTCTCTCGTCCATAAGATCTCTCTCCATTCATAAGATATACAAAACCCATCTTTTAGTAAAGACTTTTTTTCTTTACCCCTTCCCCTGAAAGCCAGCGCACTAAAGTCCACCCAACTCCTTGCTCTTCCGATTTCGTCATTCCTCCAGTCCTTGTTTCTGGCTGGGTGCTCGGCCCTCCTCTCAGTACAAATCTGAGTCTATGTCGCCCTATGAAAAATTCAGATGTGTTTACCCAAGGGGTCTCAGTAAATACTCGTCACACTGACTGACTGCTTCCACCTTTCCTTCCTTTGTGGATCTCTCTTTCGTTCTTCTAATGTCAAATTTATGTACATAATTGAATTTATGCACATAATTTATATATATATATATATATATATATATATATATATATATATATATATGTATATACATGTATATTTATAGTATTATGTATGTTTATATTTAGGTTTATTTGAAGATAATATTATCCTTGCTAAGCAAAATTCATAATATTTATTTCTTTCAAAACTAGCTATCTCTTTCTGTGTTTTCTATGTGGCCTTTAACGCACGAAAATATGGTTGGTGTAATGTCTTAATACTTATTTCCTCTCAGTTTCAGGTAAGGATTTTGTTACTGGATCTAAGGTGACGTGACGAGGTGCACCCTCCTGAAAAGGTAAAGCTTTCTCTTGTTGTACAGGTGGGCATTAGGATTTCAGTGAAGCATACATACCTAGGCAATATGTTTGGTAAATGGATATAAAAGAAGTTTTAATATTATTTCAGCCAATAGTATTCGAAGGGCATAGCCGTAGCCCGTGCTAATACTCTTACTGCTGAAATTCGAATTTGCATTAATGATAAGTCGCGCGGATTTTAGTGCTTTTACGGCATACTCTGTAAAGAGAAAAACGCTGAAACGTTCGGATTCCACTTTTACAAGCACAAAGGTCAAGTAGTGACTTTTATCAGATATTTCATCTTTGAAAGCTTAGCCAGTTAAGTTGCCTGCGCTTTGGTTTCTTTGCAACAGCTGAAAGACATTTTAGGCTAGTTTTCTGCTATGCTAGTTTTATTTTTGCGTTTTTTTTTTTTTTATTGTTTAAGGTTAAGGGGCCGAATTCCTACTTCTTCTTTGCTCTCTTCGGAACGGTCGGGAAAATGATCGCTCTTTGACTTGAAAAGCGTATTGTGAAATATTCAAGAAGCACCGAGTAAGTTCAAGGTTGACTGCCCCTCCTTGGCAAACTTGTGCTTTTGCAAGTTATTGAAGTATCGTCGTATATCTTCGGATCGGGTACGAAACAAGAATGAATGTGGAGGAATGGATGCGAAAGGGATGGAGGAAGTTTAGATTTAGGAGAAGGGTGAGAGGAAAAGGTAGGGGAAGAGAAACTGGTAGAAGAAATGCGAAGGAAACTGCGGAATCGAGATGAAGTGTATACAAAAAATATGGAAGGAGTGGGAATGGATGTGCCTGATCGTCTGCCTTCTCTCTTTTTTATTTTCTCATTTTTTTCTTAATTTCTCTTTTTATCTCTACTGGTCTATGGCTCATATCATATCCCACTTAGGGTAGCGGTAAAATCGATCTGGTCAATGGCAAGGATTGTACGGATGAGCTCTTGAATATTCAATAAAAAAAATAACACTTAGGGTGCGGTAAAACGATCTGGTCAATGGCAAGGATTGTACGGATGAGCTCTTGAATATTCAATAAAAAAAAAAAACTCGTGAAATTTCATAAATAAATGAACGAAAGACCTCGTGAGCTGGTGAAAATAAACAAGCAAGTAGATATCTAAACGCGATTCTAGCTCTGTGGTTGGTACTTACTTATCTCATTTACTTAAGTGCCAAGAAACAGGCTGACGGGAAATTAACTTGCCGGGCGCCCAGAACTTGTTCCAGAGATTGGCAGCTGTCACTCACTGGCAAGATGTCCAAGGCTGGATATGTCTGGAAGTTCAAACATTCCCGAATATTCTTCACAGATGGAGATATTCGGTACTGGCTTGAAGTTTAGTTACCTAACTAAGGAGAAGATATTAAATTCTTGACGCAACAATTAAAGATATTAGGATATTGCATCTAGATGTTATATTACGTAACTGCAGTAAAAATAATTTTTTATTTAATGGAATTTGGAACTATTAAAACATAAGGGATGTCATTAGACACAAATAATTCCCTTCATATTAACAGTTCGTCGTCATGATTTGAAGTATTCTAATTTTTTGTGAATTTATGAACGGGTAGATATGTTTGTATATTGTAACACTCGCGTAAACAGAGTCGATAGCAGCCGCGGGAACATTACAGTAATGTGGCTTTTGTCTTGGAATTTCCTCTTTGCTGTTTTAATTCTAATATTCAGCTAATGGAAAAAATGGAAAGTCTGCCTTTTGAAATATTTATTATTTCTGCCTTGCTGAAAATGGATCACGCCCTTCGAGCGTCGTTGAAAAAATTGCCATCGTTGTTTCAAACTTCACTTATTTTGCCTTTGCCTTCTTAGTTGCGTTCTAGTGTCCTGTTTTCGAAATCTAAATTTTCTGTATCATAATAATAATTGTGTATAGCTAGGGTCAGTTTTGGCGGTCATCTATATTGTTGGTTTTATATTTCGCATGGATATGTCTACAAAGCGTGGGCTTTTATCATTTTATTATGCGGACGTAATTTCATACGAGTGGGAATTGGACTGAGGATTAATAAAGAAAAAAGAAGTCTGATTAGCCAAAAGTTCTGTGAGGAACCTGGTGACGACGAAATATATATTCTTACAGGATGCTAATTAAGTGGAACGTGCAAGAGGCATTGCCACTCAACCGAGCCGAGTACGGGCCGTAATGAATAAGCAACGGAAAATACATTTTCAGAGATTTTAAGGTCAAAATGTCGAGAGTGTGCATGAGAGCTCTGGAAGAAGAAACAAAGAAGGAGAAGCAAAGTGGAGGAGTTTTCATAGTAAACAAGAATTTGATAAGTTGGCAGGTGCCTGGAAAGCGAGGAAGAGAAAAGGGAAAACAAGGGAGCAATATCTTCAGGATATGGTACAGTTAGAGTAAGACAGGTAGAAGGGCAAGGAATGAAAACGAGACGGAAGAATGAAGGTCATCAAACTGGTGGCAGTCAAGGGATACCCTAAACAAATGTTTGTATCTGTTGGAAATATCATGGTAGAGAAAGACAAAGAAATGATATCGCCCTTTGATTATAACATGCTAATCCCGCTCATAATCTGCATGATAAAAGACATTTTGACAAATTACCCCAATTTTTGTAAGTAATCAGCGTTAATGATTATTTTCTGAGACTGTATAGTTTGAAAGTTTGTAAACAGACGCGGGTAATCTCACCCTATTAACGTTGGTTAGAGCTTAAATCGTTGTATTTTTAAATTAATAATTAAAAAGAAAATGAGGAGTTATCTGGCATTCTTAGAAGGGTGTGACGAAGCCAGTTGATTTGCTCACGTGATGAACGATTTTGTATTTTGACCAAACCCTTAGCGTGCGGTGCACTGTAGGCATTACTTCAGTTTCTTTGCTGCATCCTTTCAACCCCTTTCCACACACTCCTAAGAATTGAAAGGTATACATACCAGAAGGGTTTTCCTCCCGGTATGTATACCTTTCAGATCTTTTTTAGTGTCAATTTCTGCTTCAGCGCTGAATGTTCTCATAGTTCCCAAACCCTCAGTTTTTATTTATAGACATATACTTGCGCTTTATAAAAATAACACGGACAAACAAACAATCACACACACTCGAAGTAGAAAGTGGAGGTATTCAAGTCTGGGCAGTGAAACTGTACGTAGATCAAAAAGAGAAAAGAAAGAAGAATATTTGAACAAACCGGCTGATGATATTGACAAAGTTATGTATTTAGTGAGTAGCATTGGTGTAAGGCTAACCCGCAGAAGTATTGACGAGTTGCGAGATACATGTGGGTGAAGAGAAAAAGCGGAAAATACCACAGGAGGGCGGAATTGAGCAGAGATTTGTGTGAAGATAAAGCACGGAAAGACATGAGTCGGGAAATTTTACAGAAGCCCCTTGCGACATTCACACACACACCTACACACACACACACACACACACAAATTATATATATATCTACATACATAAACATACCATACATACACACACACACACAACACATACATATATTCATATATATATATATATATATATATATATATATATAATATATATATATATATTATATATATATATATATATATATATATATATGTATATTATACGTGTATATATGCTAATTTTGTATAAGGAACTCTACCCTTATGCCATCGGTTTCTGTGTACATTTTTCAGGTTTCTTTGCCTTATCCCCTTTATGATAAGTGTATTAGGACGCCAGTCAATAGCTTCCTTCTTAAAGTCAAGTTATAAATTTGAAATACAGACTGTAAGGTATTTCCTTGTCAAAAAAACTTACTAACCACGTAAGCTAACTAGAAGTTCCTTGGAGTTATGAAAGTAATTCTTTGATATATTCATAAAATTATTTACTGAAGAAATACATTGCATGTCATCTGTTTTTCATATAACTATGCTTACAACACAAATGAAAATAAATATTGTATTAAAAGAGAAAATCAAACATAACGTATTGTAACTTAGAAAAGATATCAAGATACGTATCAGAGATTTTAGCGGGAAGTTCCAATAAGTAGGCTGCAGAACCCGAAGTGGTTGTAAATCCAAAATTCCTTTGCTCATTCGCTGGCTCCATTTTTGCATCATAGAAGGTGCAAGGCTGAAGTTTATATTAGACAAGAGTGAAACTTCAATTTATGTATCCATTTAACCATTATCCTCACTAACGCGGGCCATTTGAGAGAAATATTGCTGCTGCTGAAATAAAATGTCTCTTGCTTGATGATGCAGAGATTATGGGGTGGGGTTTTTTTTTTTGGGGGGGGGGGGTGCGGGTAGTGATACACACCAGAAATAGAGGTTGTGGTCTCTCTCTCTCTCTCTCTCTCTCTCTCTCTCTCTCTCTCTCTCTCTCTCTCTCTAAAAAAAAAAAATTATATATATAATTATATATATGATTGTGTGTGCGTTTTGAGAGAGAAAGATGATGAATGATTTCCCTTCAACCCTTTACATCAAATTAAGGAAAAGTCAACGAAAGATAATCATAATTACATTTTCACGAGAGTTTTTCGTCAACGCATGGATTAGAATTCTTCCTGTCAGACTGATGCTCGAATATGCATTTAGTAGCCGCGAGCCTCTTTGATGTAGGATTTTATGTTTGGTTTTTTCTTGTTCTTTTCTTTCAGCAGAGGAGGGACTCACGTAATTATACATGCAAATATTTTACGAGTTGCGTCATTTTCCACCCGGGGTATTTTTTTTCTTTAGGAGAGTCGAAATTAATCTCTTATTTGATATATAAAAAAAGAGCAGAAGCGATGCAGAATTCATTTTGGTGATATAGATTTTATGAGTAGTTTTTCGTCTCGATTAAAGGGATGTGCCAGAGAGGTTATTGAATTTGTTTTTTGCAAATTTCATTTTTTCCGTGTTTGTTTGTTTGTTTTTTTTTTTTTTGCCAAGTAGATCCGTTTTCAAAAATTCATTAGTTAATACATATTTAGAAGGGGGTCGGTTACGAAATGCGTAGTAGTACAAGGACATTTTGAGGCTTGATTATTTCATGTTTGGAAATATATTAGAAGATTCTACTTCCAAATCAGAATCATGGGGCGTCAACAACGTCATAGCGTTCGAAAGCAAGAGTGTGTATGTGACCTTAGCCTCTCCATGGGGACAATATTAAGGCGTACCATCGTTGCATCGGCACGTGAGGGAGATGAGTGCAAGAAGGGGCTTGAAAGGATGCTAATGCTACGGAATATCGATATGAGTCGAAGGGAAAGAGATCAAACCGAAAACAAGGAATTGCAGGACAGCCATCGAGTTGCCAGCGTTCTTTCATTGAGATAAGGATGTGGAGAATTGTGGGATTTCCAGATGATGAACTGAATGTCATTCGGGTGATACCAATTAAGATATTGTGTGTTGGCACGGATAGTTGTTATTTGTATTGATATAGATTATTGTTTACTCAATAAAATAGAGCTCTTACACTTGGCCTTTTAATACTAAAAGTAACACAGAAGATCCTATGCTGTAGACGTTAATGTGACCTGAACTTGGTTACCGTTTTATTTATGTTGCATTTTACAAATGCCAGAATGTTGTGCTTTGTCCAAACAATTATTTTGAGTAAACTTACAATAGTTTTGAATAGCGAAAAAGAAGTAGGAGCTTTGTTAGATTTTGTATGCTGCAAGCATAGAGTCTCTCTCTTTATAAATTATATATATATATATATATATATATATATATATATATATATATATATATATATATATATATATATAATGTGTGTGAATATATGAATGTTTGTATGAATATGAGTATGTATGCACATGTAGTTTGTAAAGAGGAAAGTAGTGATAACTGTATCAATTACTTAAAAAAAGCCAACAATAATTAAGCTGAAAGCACCAAGATCTCTTCCATGGAGATTGGAGAGATTATTGCCTTTTCTTGCTATTGCTTGAATATAAAGGGCCTTGCATTACAAAGGGCAATTTCAGAAGGGTAAACATTCCTTTCGTATCCGTTATATTGGCAGGTTTGAAGACGCTACCCAGAATGGAATTTAGTGTATCGTCTTTCACTGAAGTCGGATAAATGGTATTGTATTTGTTTTTCTGTGTGTTCTGGGTGGCGATTTTTGGGCAAATGCAATAACAAACAAGAGCTAGGAGTGGAATATTGTTTACGATCAGGTTAGCTTCAAAATTTTTTTTCAAAACACTTATTCACTCTATATACTGAATAACATTTTATGTGCATGTGCGTGTGTGTGTACGTGTGCTTAAAAATATTTAGGTGATTTGATTATTGGCTGAAGCCACAGGAAATGTTGATAAAGAAACGACAATGCTTAGTACTCTCATGTATGTATTACTTTAAGTTTTTTATTTCATTTCTTTTGTGGCACCACCTGATATGCAGTAATATATATATATATATATTATATATATATATTATTATATATATTATATATATATATATATATATACATAGTTATAATTATACACATACATGCACACAAGCATGTTTTGTATTCATATGCTAAGTATGTATATCCTACGTGGCATTTTCAATTCTTTTCATAACTTTGTGAAAAAGAATTAGCGCATTCTTCAAGACATAAGTTCCGAAGCCTCGTGGATCAGGATGCCCTCTTAATCTGGGTTCGATTTATGCTGTGGTCGTAAATCGGCCGACCGCTGCGAGGTTACGAATACATTTGCAGCAGCCTTCAAGGCTAAGCAGTTTCGCGAGGACACAGGCATCCCTTCCCCCCTTCCCCTTGAAACGTAGTTGTTAATATTGCTAGATATCTTTTATTTATGAATTCAATTATGGTTTCTTAAATAGTGGGATTTTCTTCTGCATCATTATCTGTATATACGAGATTGGCTTATTCGTCATTGTATACAACTTTTAACTTTTAATCCCCTTGTGCTCTTGAATTCATTCATTTCATATATTATATAATATATATATTATTATTATATATATATATATATATATATATATATTATATATATACACACACATATATATATATATATATATATATATATATGTATATTTATATATATATATTATATATATACATATATATACACCTATACATGCATACATACACCTTTTTAAAAAACAGTTTTCAAACCACGCTCCGGTAAGATATGCAAATTACCTTTAGTGGTTTCCCCTTCAGCTTTGATGGGAACCTTTCCTTAAAATTGTGAGGAATTTTTTTTTGTCATATCCACTAATTAATGTACAAATATAGACGGAAATTGTTTTTATTTTTTTATTTATTCTTTTTTTTTTTTTGCATTTTGCATTTTGACAGGGCGTTAAGGAAGCTTTTGAGAAATTCTTGCATGATTCTTCCTTTTTTGAAAACTCGTCATCATACCGGTTGGAGACAAACTATTTCTGTCGGGAATCTATTACTATATTTTGATCAAAGCCTTTGCAAATAATGTTGTGCTGTACAGGAGAGATAGATAACTTGTGTTAATATTCTCGCAAAATGCTTAATCAAGTGTATACAGATCTTTAACTTTACAATCTGACATTTTATTAACAATATTATGAACAAAGAAAGAATGATGAAAAATCTAGTTAACTTTTGAATAATTTTGAGGATAAGATACCAATAGGTGTTCTTTTTCTTAGTTTGGTCTTTGCTTAGCCTCCCATTACTGTGAGTACGCCATTCACACCCCACATCTTCCATATATAAGAGTTGTTGTATATTGCGTGTGGCTCTAGAAGTCCCTAAACACATCTAATTAAAACTGTCGCAGAACTATAGTCGATTTTTTTAAACCTGGCAAACTTGCACTTAACTTGCACTTAGCTGCTTGTCGCTGATTGGATGAACGTCGTATTGTCCGAATCTCTCAGTTTTGTTTTCACACTGTTTCAAAATTGTGAATTATACGACATAGATTGAGATAGGAGCCAAATTATGTAATGTTATGTAAAAAACCAGTTGTAATAAACTTAAGTATTAGAAGATACATACCAAATTATTATATAATAGTTAACAGTTAAAAAACAACACTCTCCGAAGCTGTAGACTTGAAATATGTTTCAAACACATGAAATTTAATTATTAAATCTTTAGCTAGATTTTTAGCGCAATCGGGCCATTGGTGGTTTGGAAAAAAAGCAAAACGTATTTATTGTACATTGCTGAAGGTTGTGTAACGCCTAAGAACACAAGACTATCGTAGAAATGTAAGCTTGTCAGAAAATTTGGGGTGGAGGAGTTGTGGGAGGAACAGCCTCGGGGTTGACAGAGTTTACGTACTGTCAGCGGGAGGTTCAAATGCGGGTTGTGGTGTTCTTGTCTTCCTAAAATAATAAAGGTGTTTATATATCATAATGTTCATTTTTTGCTTTTTGCAGTTTTCAAAACCAAGTACTGCTTTCAAATGGAATGATTATTAATATTTTAGGAATAATGTATTAAAGGCAAAATTACATACAATGAATTTATTCATACCATTTCTGGCCGGTGTGCCTCTCTACATAAAATGACAGTAAATTGACTGTTCGTCATTGTCTTGCTAGGGCCCTGTGAAAGTGGAATATTGAAAAACATTCATTATTTTTATTATGGCACTGACTGGTAAGCCTACTGCCATCAGCATGTATATGCCTGGTGTTTTGAAGTGCCTTCATCTCTGCTTTGTTTCATATCGTCTTTTGTGGCCATGGCTGAAATAGGTGAAATCGACGACAGTGTGCCAACTACTCGATAGCCGATTCTAAGCTGATTGATGATGGCGTTGTGTGCAGACGACAACTCGCCGGCTGTTTCTTTCTCAACTCCTCCACCCCAAATGTTCGGCAAGCTTATTTTTTCTACGATAGTATTTTGTTCTTAGGCGTTTATACAACCTTCAGCAAATGTACAATAAATAAGTTTTGCTTTTTTCCAAACCACCAATGGCACGATTGCGCTAAAAATCTAGCTAGAAATTCAAACATTAAAGTTAATGCGTTTGAAACATATTTCAAGTCTACAGCCTCGGAGAGTGTTGTTTATTAAACTGTCAACTATTATATAATAATTTGGTATGTAACTTCTTAATACTTAAGTTTATTACAACTGGTATTTACATAACATTACATAATTTGGCTCTCAGCTTCAATCTATGGCCGTATAATCACAATTCTGAAACAGTGTGAAAACAAACTGAGAGATTCGGACAACACGACGTTCATCCAATCAGTGACAAGCAGCTAAGTGCAAGTTAAGTGCAAGTTTGCCAGGTTTAAAAAAATCGACTATAATATGGTCTTGCGAATTAAAGTTTTAACGAAACAAGATATTTTTTTTCCAATTGTAATTTCATATCCTCGTTGCGTGATTAAGTAAAGAAACATTTGGGGAGCAGACATTGCAGTCGGAACATTGCGGAAAGACTTTTTTTTTTCTTAATTATTTTTATTACATCCGCAGAACGGAGTGTATTCATTTCTGTTTTCATGTTGCATCTTTTTATTTATTTATTTTTTTTTTTTGGACAGATGACTGCCTGTATGTGAGGAGTGTTAAGAATATGGATACATTGTCATTTAACTGTCAATGGAGTGTGACCTTTTATGAACGACTGGCCCATGAGCTTATATTGTAATTGACTCCCCGTGGAAGTTTGGTTAAAAGTCAGTTGTTCTCCTTTTCCGTTTTATCTATTGAATATTTTCACCCCAATTTTACAGCGTCTTTCTGAGTAGCCTTCTGTCTGTATGTTAGGTGTGTGAAAGACCAGATTGCTATCATATTATCATATTATCATATACTGCCTTTGGAAGCTACGTGAAGCCAAAAAATTCAGATCCAGAGCAAGTTATAGAAAACTCACAATATCTAATATATATATATATATATATATATATATATATATATATATATATATATATATATATATATATATACATACATACATACATACATCCATACATATATTTACACACAACAGACGGAGGTTTCTGTAAACCCAGCAATACAATGAAGGCAAGGGGAGCACACCTACAGGTCAAGAAATTCACATTTATTAGGTTGCAACGTTTCGAAGCCAACCAGCAGGCCTCATTTTCAAGCTACAAAGTAACAAAACCTAATTAGTACAATAAAAGTAAGTTACAATATTAAAATACACAATATAAGGTACAATAAAACAATCACAGTTTAAAATACAAATAAGGACCAAGTTGAGTGTTGGTAAGTCCTTCCTCTCCACACTCATCGGTTGGTCCTTATTCGTATTTTTAACTGTGATTGTTTTTATTGTACCTTGTGTATTTTGATATTGCAACTTAATTTTATTTTACCAATTATGTATTGTTACTTTGTAGCTTGGAAATGGGGCCTGCTGGTTGGCTTCGGAACGTTGTAACCTAATGTGTGTGTGTGTATATATATATATATATATATATATATATATATATATATATATATATATATATATATATATATATATAATATTACATATATCAAACTACATATGTCCTTTAATATCTAATTCGCTCTACCTCGGAATTAATATATTCATATATGCTTAACCGAGGGGGAATTTATTAAGCGATAATAGAATTGGCCATCGACAGACGCGAACCAGCGACTTCCCAATCCCAGGACGGGCAGTGAACCCTAAACAACCCCGACACCGTGGTGGTTTAAGACTTCACTGCCCGTCCTGGGATTGGGAAGTCGCTGGTTTGCGCCTGTCGATGGCCAATTCTATTATCGCTTAATAAATTCCCCCTCGGTTAAGCATATATGAAAACATAGTATTAATTCCGAGGTAGGAGCGAATTAGATATTAAAGGACTATGTAGTTCGATATATGTATATGAATCACGGTAGTGTGATAGACTTATATATATTACATTTTCATGTATGTGTATGTACTGTAGAATATTTCGATTGCTTCAGTCATATCTTACATCTCTGAAGACAGGCTTGCAGTTTTGATACAGAGATGAAAAAACTTATATATTCTCGTCTTAGTATGAACCTTGCTGTGGTTCTAGGAACTAATTGCTCGCATGTTTTCAATATATGTTGCGTAGGAGAAACATTGTATTGCGGACAAGACTTTAGGGAGATGCACATTGAACCTTGCTGAAAGCAAAACGGTTAGTAATTATATGTTATGCGCACTCACGACTTTCCTCTTATATTTTGAACAAATATTGAATGAAAAGTCCCTCAGATATGGCCTAGAACCTTGATAATGGAAAACAAAAGACCTATGAAAAAATCGTTGTATGCATAAGTATTCATTTTTGCTTAAACGTTACAAAAACCGCCCTCTCTTTTTATTTATTTATTTACATATTTATTTCTTTATTTTTTTGTCAGAACTCTCATAGCTTTAGTCATTCCTGACCTTGGAGCAGTTCGCAGCGCAACAGATGCTGAATCGGTTTTATTATTAAATTTTCGAATCGCCTTGGTATCTCAGGTTTCCTTGGAATAAAACCGGTCTTTGGCATCGCCGGGTTTCACAAGTCTGCGCTCTTTGGGTTATTCAGCTTAAATATGGCCGGCGGCCGGTGTAGCTCCCTTTCGTTATGAGCGAACCAGGTTTTCCCTTCTTCGTATGGAGTCGTCTTTAGTTCATAGCTTCAGTTTAGTTTGCTTGGTTTTTGTGCATATCCGAACACTACGTCAGGTCTAGTGACTGCTTTAAAGTTTCAAATGTTCCTTAGTTTTTCTTTCATAGCATTAATTGCTTTTGAAATAATAGTTTTTAGTGACAGTTGTTCATTACCGAGTGTTCATTTGTTAAGATATATATATATATATATATAATATATATATATATATATATATATATATATATATACATATATATATATATATATATATATATATATATATATATATATATATATATATATATATATATATATATATATATATATATCCGTTGTCAAGCGAAAGGCAGCGGTGCCTTTATTTACTTTCTTTGACCATATTTTTGTTAACTATCATTTAATCACATTTGTAGCCAAGTTAACAAGGAGGGACTTTGGCACTTAATAAAGTATAGAATAGATCATATAGTTGTGTATAATCCTGAGTTGATGACAACCTGTAGATTTAAAACTCATAAATATTCCAAGTAATTAATTAACTTATAAATCAACCGCTGTTCTTTCGGTCTTTATATACATCATTGTACTTACTCTGTGACAGATGACTAAGAAAGTTTGAAAATAATGCAGTGGTCGAGAATAGATGTTTTTCAGGAATAGGGTTATTCCTAATTCAGCCTCATTTCAAATTCATTAGGATTATGTCCCCAATTTTGATGACAGGTAGCTTGTCGGACTTCTTTTCACCATATCCTCTTTCATTTTCATAACTAAATGGCTCATCATTCACGTCCCTCACCTTAAACCTAACTTTGCCTCTTTCCATCACCGCTGAAAAGAAGGGACATTTTTTGAGGTCTCGTCCTCCCCCTCCCTCATCTCCTATTCATCGCTTCCAAAAGGGACTTTATCATATGGAAATGACAAACAATTTTGTCTCCGGGTCTCTGGTCGTATCAACACCTCTCGGCTAAACCGTCAGTCACTATGAGGGCCAATATCTCTCGCCGTAGAATATCATTCCTCCTTTTTTGCCGCCTGTTGTGGATACAACCGCGTGATTCGTTACTTGCTTATTCTTTTATAAAGATTTGAATGAGTGTTTGTTATACTTTGATGGGTTAAACGACCGTTGAAACAACACGCTTTTTCTACGTAGGCAAAGAAATGAAACGGGAAAAGCCGTAGAATACATAGTTAATACTCAATCTAGAATTGCTTGTACACAAAAATCTTAAGATATATCAACAAGAAATGAGAGAAGTTAGAAGCACGCAAGATAAAGTAATGACAAGTAGAGTGAGCAAAAACCCTATCTTAGTTCAGTTTTCAAAACGTAAAATATGGTCAGAACTAATACATGTTTCAATAAGCCAAATGGACTTGTCTTTGTATGACAGTCGTGTAACGAATAACACAACTTGATGACAATGTTGGGGTGAATTTCCGCTTATAGGATTAAGGCACTTGTAATGTCATAATTGATATTACGACTGTCAGTTCGGATAAATCTCGGTTTCAGAGACTGTTTAGTTAACCTCTGCTTAGATGTGAATGTAAAGTTTCTGAGTATAAATGAATCATTTGAATATATGGCATTGAATTCATGATATCATTGTCAGAGAATTTGAGGTTCGGACATCGGGGTGAATTTTAGATTTCATTATGTCAGTGAATTACGGGTTTGCACCTGAGCACATTTTCTGGCTCAACGTAATCAAACAATTTAAGGTTTAGTGTCCATGAGAATTTTATGCTTCTGTATCTGAAAATATTTTGGTTTGATTCCTAAGTGAATTCTTTGACCTTTACGTTACTTAAAAGTTTTAATTTCGCTCTTCTCTTTGAGGTTACGCTAATAAATAAATTTTTGGAATGAACATGACTAAAGCGAAATACTTTCATTTTACCAATAAAACGTAGAACGCAGAATTTAAAAAAAAATCACCTATTCAGTTGAGGTAAATGCGTAAAAAAAAAAAAAAAAAAAAAAAAAACAGATTCGGTGAGTTATGTTTCCCAAGAATCCTCCAGGCATGATTTAACGATTTCATTGAAGTCTACATTGAGCGAGAATGAAAAGGAAAAGTCGCGGCACGTAAATACAAGAAATGGCCAGTTTTCGGATCATTACGTTGCTCATATGAAAGAATGACTTGGAGCCCTTTTGTTGGAGATCTAAAATTAGACTTTTTTTTTTTTTTTCATCCCATAGAATTTTTGTCTTCATATTTCGGATTTGAAATGTAGTGAGGAATTTGGAGTGTGGTGAGTGGATGTTGGATTAGGTGCTGAGGCAGTGGTATGTGGTTATTAATTAATTAATTTATTTTTATATTATTTTGTGTATTACTATAGAAATATATTCTCAGTGTCTTATCTTTGGTAGTACATTAGTCACGCACTATCTTATTTTTTATGAATTTCCATATTCTATGCCACATTGAGAACCTTGCTTGTTTTAGTGCTCGAGTATAAAATTTTAGTACTGTAAATTGCCTACCTATTCTTGAATATATCAAGTTATATTTTGCAGAGGATTATGGTAATCTGCACTGTAATAGTAAGTTTTTATAAATAATGGGGATATTTTTAATGGGGATGCACCGTACGTCATATCTGAAAGTGACAGTTCCGTAGTTCATAGTATAAACAGGACTAAAATACTATAATAATGTATTATAGGTTGTCGGTATTAATCACTTTTAGTTTTTTCGGTGCTAAAAGACATCAGTTTAGGAATTAAAATCCAGCTGTAGTATACAGACTAAATACAGCCTAAGGGAAACATGCCGTAAGAAAACTTTCAAACAAGGAAAATGTGAATAAACAATGTTAGTGTTCATACACTTGAGATTAATTTAATTTACTTCAATAATTTAATTTAGTTTATTCGTGAGTTACCCATATCAGGATTAACGTATATATATATATATATATATATCTATATATATATATATATATATATATATATATATATATATATATATATATATGTATGTATGTATATATGTATTTCTTACGTTTTGGGGGCCTTGACTTCTGACTTACCTTAAAAAGGATTGATTTGGTTATTGTTACTCTAGAAGGTCGCCATGGAAACCCAGCTAATTAATTGACATTATTTATTTACAAGAGGCCTTTGAATGGCCTGGGACAAAGCAAGGCAACCAATCCTATCTCCCACAATAGGGAAAAGCTGGCCAAAGTCAGATTTACTTCAAAGCTGGTTTCCAAAATTAATCATAGGTATCTTGCGTTAAGGAAGCACTTGCGAGCGAGGAGACAGGACACGTGACTCAGCAAAGATCTGGAAAAGTTCCCAGATTAGACACAAAATAAAATAAAGACTTCTTGCACAAATTTACAGTTACTCACTTTTATCTAACACACTGGGGGAGGAACTCTAGTGTTTAAATGAAATATTCAATGAGGACTCAAGCTTAAACAAGTCACAGGGGGAAGAGAGCTGGTTGGATTTTGCACTTACTAGGTGTACCTTTGATCCTTAGAGGCTTGTACATGTGTCGTGATGTAGGAAGGGGGGCTCCAACCAGCGTGACAAGGACAAAGGCTGACTTCCAGTCAAGGAGAGGACTCATCTGTCCTACAGGAGTAGCTAGCTTGGACTGAGAACGAGGCTAGGTGTTTTTGAATGGCCTGAGATGCGCCTACAGCCTCCGGCATTGTCTGGATAGATGCGAAAACACAACCAGCGAATTTGGAGGAAAAGAGGTCTTAGGCTAGGAATCCCTAAAGCCCGCATCGAGGCCTATCTAATCCTGTGACCTGCCTTTCTTACTCTAAACCCTAGGCCTATAGTTAATGGCTTATTTTCTCCCCTGCTGCTAACGGAAATGCCTATCTCTGGCTTACCTTGTGCTTCCCCCCAAAAGTCAGCTGATTAGGAGAAAAAGGGCTACTCTTCTAGCAATTTAATAATTTAAATAAATGCTGGGTAGGCGAGGGGATAAAAAACGTAATAATATATAAAGGTATAAGCCACGAAGGAAAAATAAACAACGGAGTTTCTGCAAGATCTTTCGACTCAACGTCCTTACTCAACAGATAAACTGACTTACATGAGGAATTGACAGTACAGGAAAGGTCGTATAACTGACAGATAGGGATTGTAAGGAGATTAGTACCTAGAATCCGGCACACCTTTATTTATGGATTTATCACGTTCCAAACTTTCGTGATTCAGTTATACACAAACATATATATATATATATATATATATATATATATATATATATATATAATATATATATATAACTATATATATATATATAATATATATATTATATTATATATTTTATTATATATATATAAATATATATATATATATATATATAATATATATATATATATGTTTGTGTATAACTGAATCACGAAAGTTTGGAACGTGATAAATAAAGGTGTGCCGGATTCTAGTACTAATCTCCTTACATCCCTATCTGTCAGTTATACGACCTTTCCTGTACTGTCAATTCCTCATGGTAAGTCAGTTTATCTGTTGAGTAAGGACGTTGAGTCGAAAGATCTTGCAGAAACTCCGTTGTTTTATTTTTCCTTCGTGGCTTATACCTTTATATTATTACGTTTTTTATCCCCACGTTCCAAACTTTCGTGATTCAGTTATACACAAACATATATATATATATATATATATATATATATATATATATATATAATATATATATATATATATATATATATATATATATATATATATATAATATATATGTGTATATCTATATATATATCTATATATATATATATATAATATATATATATATATATATATATATATATATATATGTGTATATCTATATATTATATATATATATATATATATATATATATATATATATATATATATACACACAGACATACGTACATACATACATAACAATTGTTAACACTTACAAGGGTGGCTACTAGGAAGAAAACTCCGTTTAATAAATAGATAAAATTAGAATAAATGTATGAATGTATGTGTGTATTTATGTATGAACCTGGTTACTTTCTGATAAGAAACTTGACTCATTATCTTACATTTTTAAATAATCCACAAAAAATACTTCCATTTCTTCACTCCAGAATTTACTGAGAAAAATTTATGACTCCTCGAGCCTCGGCACTTGACGCTCATAAATAAAGAAAAATCCCTCACGTTTAAATAAACATAGGGGAATTATCTCAAGGACATAATGGTATTTTAAATTAGACGGAAGTTTCTTAAAAGGGAAAACTTTTTTACTTCCCAGTGGAGAGGGATGTTGGCAAGCGCATAATTATTCAGGGAAAATGGTGGTGTTTATGCTTTAAACACACCCTTTGTTCATTGCCGGAGCACAAAGACACACGCACGAGCAGATACGCGCGCGCGGCCAGCGCACACACACATTATGTAATTAATATATAATATGGTAATATTATGTTAATATATACACACGATATTATATATTATAATATTATCTATATATATTATATCTAACAATTTTTAAAAAATAATGGTTTTTTTAAAAAAAAAAAACAAATAAACTAAAATAAAAAACAAACTATACTATAAAAAGATTGGGATTATTGACAGAAGCCTAAACCTAATTAAATACTAAAAGAAAACCTACCTATCAGGTTGAAAGGAGAACAGCAGAATAACTAGAAACATGAGGAACCGACCCAACTACACTTCAGGCCAACGAAAGGGGAGTGGTAGTTTTTTTTGTATATATAAGTTAGCTTCTGTCTAAATAATCATATTTGTATATTATAGTTTTTATTTCAGTTTAATGTTTACACACACACACACACACACACACACACACACATATATATATATATATATATATATATATATATATATATATAATATATATATATATATATATATAAATGTGTTTATATTTGTGAGTTTATGCTGCATGTATAATACAAATATAATATGTTTGCTAGTTTCAATTCATGTACTTCTTGTATTTAAGAGATAATGACTTAAATAATGTTTAAGGTATTGAATTTACGCAATTATCCCTTTTTTCCAATCGTGACAAAAATGTATCCTGCAAAAATAGCATGCAAATTGCACCTTCACGGTGACTGCTACTCGCATGGATTTTGCCATTTCTTACATTCTAACCTGGAAGTTCACCTTTTTATTATTTTTACTTTTCAGCCAAAAAACTCGAGCAAATTTTTATATTTTCTTTGATTAAACGTAAATTGTGCATTGTTTAGTCCGGCACGCGGTACTGAATTATCTGTGCGTTTGTCTTATATTTTTTTCTGCTATGTCTGTAGGAATATTGTAGCGCATAACATCAAAATCTGTAGTTCGGTTACATGGTTTCCGTTGTATGATTTATATAATTATTTTCAATATGAAAGCCATTCGTATTTCTGAAGCTTCACCACTGACCTGATTGTGTGGTATTTTAAAATGAGATTTGATATTGAATTCCGTCCTATTTCGTGTGTGTGTGTGTGTTTTTTTTTTTGTTTTTTTTTTTCTTTTTTTTTTTTCTTTTTTTTTGTAAAAGTGACTTTTTTCATAGTACTTTCAGTTTTAGATATAAAGAAATAAATGTGATTCGTTTCTATATGTCTGCCTTGGTATGTGTTTGCTACAGTTAACGTCATAAAAGTAATTCCTCCATTAGATAGTATTCCGTTCATTCAGAATTAATCCTTCGCCTATTTCCACGAAATAATCAGCCTGCAGTGGAGGACGGATTAGCAGTGGGAACTTGTTTTGAGAAAATTTCAGTGGAAAGACAGAATACATTTAACAAACAAATGGGCACTTTGTGATGTATGCTCTGAGCTCCGTTTTTCTTCATTTCTCTCATTTTCTCTTCTTTTCATTTCTCGTCATACGGAACATTTAGCAGAATGCTAATTCATAGGAGGTCGGGAATTCTGCTCCTGTCATCGGGATCTCCCGTAGGGGGCTAGTGCCGTCAGTGCACCTCATTCGGTGCAATGTAGGTGTTACTTAAGGTTCTTTGCAGCGTCCCTTCGGCCCCTAGCTGCAACTACTTTAATTTCTTTTACTGTACCTCCGTTCATATTCTCTTTCTACCATCTTGTTGTCCACCCTCTCCTAACAGTTGTTTCATAGTGTAGTTAACTGCGAGGTTTTCCTCCTGTTACACCTTTCAAACTTTTTACTGTCATTTTCCGTTTCAGAGCTGAATGGCCTTAGTTGCCCAGTGCTTGGCATTATGCCAAAACTCTATAGAAATAAATAAATCATCGGGATTCAACAGACAAATCAGCAGCCGAGTTAATCGCGCTTCGCGATGAATCTTTTAGTTTGTCATATTTTCCCGATTAGAGATTTCGTCAGTTTTCCTTGGAACATATTCGTTGCCAAGCCTTTCTGCCTGGCTCTTCTTGCTTTTTTTTTTTTTTTATTTTCCTTGTAATTTTTATCAGTGAAGCTTCTTCAAATTTTCGTTTTATGCCTTGGCATATTTAATTATATATTCAATTTAAACTCCTTCTCCCAAATAAATGTTTTTTTCTGTACTTAAAGGATTACTATGTTTACAAATGAGGTTTTTTTCCAGAAGATGATTCCTTTTCACAACTTGGGAGATCATCTTGTTTGGATTCAGATGGACTTTCGTCAGCTGATTAAATTTGTTATTGAACATGCAATAGCAGCACAGTCTAAGATTTTAAATAATTTACCTTACCTTTCTAATAATAAACATTTTTTCTTATGACATATACAAGCAAAATTATTATTACTATTGTTATTATTATTATTATTTTTGTTGTTGTTAATGTTATTGGAGAAACAAATTCACAGTTATTTATATGTGCATATATTTAAAGACAAAACTGTACAGATAGCTTTCGGGAATCTGTACAGTCTTATCTTTAAATATATGTGTATATAATATACATTACTGAATTTGTTTCTCCATTTTAAGACTCGTGCTACTATGAGTATTTATTATTATTATTATTATTATTATTATTATTATTATTATTATTAATTATTATTTTTATTATTATTATTAGTATTAATTTATTATTATTATTATTATTATTATTATTATTATTATATATGACATGGTATTTGATCCTTATGTAGTGTTGTACGCGATTCCCATACCTAATTTAATGAGATCAGTTCCAAATGGACCGCCTTAGAGGTAATGGTTAGAAAACATGAGGGAGAGCTTTTGAGACTGCGACCATTTGACAGAAGAGGTATCATTAGATGTCGGAGCAATTTGAATAGTTAGATTCCCTATATATATATAATATTATATATAATTATATATTAATATATATATATATCTAATATATATAGTATATATATATATATATATATATATTATTAATATAAATTGATATTATATTTTTGGAATTTCATTAAAACCAATCCGCGTGGCGTATTAGTGCTGCCAGTGCTCCTTACGTGGTGCACTTGTATATTGCTGTATTTGCATGTATCTATCTATATATAATATTTGTATATATACGTATATATATATATATATATATCTATATATATTATACTATATATATATATATATATATATATATATATATACGTATATATTGTATGCATGTGTGTGCAAACTACAAACAAATTTCTAAAATTTAATAATATATTAAAATATCATTGTGTTTCCAGAGTCATTTGGTGAGGTAGAATTCTGTAATCTTTAATAGCTGACGAAGAGTAACTTTTTTTGTGTAAGATTTAATTAGCTAGGGAGCTTTTTAATTGGTCGAAAATTAATTTTCCATATTTTTGTATTCAGCGAGCAAACATTCGTTTTTAGTTTTTACTAAGTTGAGATAGATTTTCATTTTTGTTTCGGACTTGCCAGAATTTAGATTTAAGTTTATTTTCTGAAGGTTACGTTTTCATATTTTAAATTACCTAGTAATACTTTTATTTTGCCTTAGGTAGTCTGTAAATTTTGAATTAAGCGAATGCCCCCTTTTCATTGATTACTTGTTTAACCTTTTTTTCTTTTTTCAGATTTATTTTTATTGTAAGACAGACGTGATTGAGGACTTTGTTTTCATAGGCTCGGGCTGTAGGAAAACCGAAATGGCTTGGGAAAGAAAGAAAGAAAGAGCTGTGTTAAATACCAGAGAAGGTTACGAATTTATTGTTAGGACCGACTAAAGCAAGAGTGAACATTCCGTAGACTAGATTAGAAGTGAAAGAGATAATCTACGATTCGTGGTATCCTGGAATTGCCAATCTTTAAAGTCTAAACAATTATCTTGAGATTGAAGATAATCCGAGTGGTAAGTAGTCACATTAAATATCGTGTCCAGCGCAGTATAGTAGAGGATAGAAAAATGTCTCTTGAAATAGGACTGTACAGCCTCCTTGCAGCAGAAAGAAACACCATCGTAAGACCAGGTTCATAAAGGGAGTGTAGATTTGCATTGCCGTTTATTATTATTATGATATTGTTATTAAGTCAAGCTGCAACTATAGCTGGTAAAAGCAAAATGCTTCCTACATGCACAAGGACTCCAGTTTGGGAAAGAATAAATAATAAAAGAGAAATAGTAGAAAACCAATTAAAAACAATTGAACTATGAAACAAGACATACGTTAAGCATGGTCGGAAGGGTATATAAGCATAAAAGGCATAAAAGCAATGTAACTGTACTTATTAATAATAAGTACAGTTAAGTTTTTCAATTATCTTTTAGAGTGAAGAGTTTTAGTGACGTTGAAATAAAGCATATCAACTCTCTACACGATAAGTTAGCCATTTAAAACCATTTTCAACAAATAAGATGAGGTTGATTGATCGTTTATATCACGAAACCTGTCATTTATTCAATTGAAGTCAAATTAATTTCAGCTTAAATATATAATTTTAAAAAATTCAGTTCCATCCGGCCAAGGTATCTTGCAGATCAAGAAATCTTCACACGACGGGAGAACGTTAATCACAACCGGCCGAAGTCAGTCAGGACAGATAAGCCCTTTCAACAAGCAAGTGGACAATCGAGGCAAACGCCTTGCTCAACCACCTCACGAGCACAAACAAACCCGGGTTTCTGGCCTAAATATTCATGTGGCTCCTACCATTGCAATATGATCCCGCGCCAGTCGAATGCCTCGGGAGTAGTATAAACGCGGTTGTGTATGCAGCCATTGTCTGGCTTTATGAATTTCATTCGCCCAAGTGTCAAACAAATCTGCCTTCGGGGGACCAGAGGAGGCGGGACGGGAATTTAGAGAGAGAGAGAGAGAGAGAGAGAGAGAGAGAGATTTTTGTAATCCATCAAATGTTTCTAGAAGAAATTTAGAGTAATTGATTCTTCAGGTAAGTCCCCAAGAGAATCCTGTAGTCATTTCCCATTGTAATTTAGACTGCAAGTAGTATAATATATATATATATATATATATATATATATATATATATATATATATATATATATATATATATATATATATATTATATATATATATATATGTGTGTGTGTGTGTGGTCTGTGTGTGTGTGTGTGTGTGTGTGTGTGTGTATGCTTAAAGCATTATCCTTATTTCTTTTAGTTTCATTTTCATTGGAAGACTGGAAGATAAGGTTTTTATCTCTTTTTTCCCCTTGCTCTGAATGAAAAATAGCGTTGAATTCCTCTAAATAAGGCTCTCTCTCTCTCTCTCTCTCTCTCTCTCTCTCTCTCTCTCTCTCTCTTTCTTTCTTTCTTGGAAGGCAAATTTCCGAGTCTCGTCGTTCGAATTTTCATCGGAAATGATTCAGATTGATCTCGGAAAGAACCGTGCTATGGAGACAGAAGAAAAACCTTAAGCCTAAGCCTCAGCCCACTAATGACTTCTACTTCTTCTCTGTAAAATATGGAAATGTTGAAGTCTTGCAGAATATAGCTTTTAGTTCTCTGATATTCTGAATGTCTGCTGCTTCATCTAAGCCTAACCTGCGCATATGCGCGCACACGCTCTCCCGTTCGTTCTCGCACACGACGATAATTGAAAGGCAAATAGGAGAATGAGTGAATAAATAAAGATAGGAAAGCAGGAATATCGAATTCCCCTCGGTCTAGATTCATTCCTTTTTTGAAATGAAAAACTCTGTTATTCCTTTGGGAAATTTCCTGTCCTTCCTTTTTTCCCCTTACAATACCCCCATTTTTTACTTCCTCGCAACTGAATTACTTTTTTTCATTTGCTTCGTTTTTTTCCCGTTTCATAGTATATGTTCTCTCTCTCTCTCTCTCTCTCTCTCTCTCTCTCTCTCTCGTGTCCTCTGGCATACTTTCACACTTAATGCCACTGCAACCGTAGGTCCGATCTTAATGGAGTGAAGAGAGAAAAGAATTTTTTGTTTATATTTTTCGGAGAAGTGTATATGAATGGTTTTGAGAATCTTCAGGTAAAAACAAAAGCTCGGCCCTTGTCTCAATCCTTAAGCCTTATATTTCCGAGAAACTGGTTAAATGGGCGTTTCATGTTTGGGCAACGCCGTGGAGGAAGTGTGACTTCTCAGGCTTTCGGTGTTTCCTTGTTATTGTTCATTTGGTCTTTGGTCATGGCGAGCTACGGAAACCACTCGCGGAAGCATTATTTATTTGTGTGTATAGTGTATATGGGGAGTACAATATTACGGCATCGGGCTGGTCTACGGGAGGGGAGGGGAAGTTTCTGTTCTCGTTGTACAGTCTTTCTATATTCCTTGATTTTTTAAAACGATGCATACGGAAACATTTATTGATATAGATGTATACTGTTTATATGATGTATAATATAATACAGGAAGGATTTATGGGCGCTGGGAAGGGAGAACTTTCCATTATCTTTTGGAAGTCTTTCCATATTCCTTCGTTTTTTGAGGAGACAACGTACGGAAGCATTATATAGATGTATACTGTATATAGCGTATGCGATATAATACGAGAGTGATGTATGGGGTCCCGTTGCCTTTTGAAAGTCTTTCTATTTCCCTCATTTTTTGTTTCTATATCCGTCGTCCTTTTGATGGCAAGCGTCATTGTTCTCGTCTCCCTTCGATGTGGGTTTTCTCTTGGAATGAGAGCCCAGCGGTTTCACGGCGAATGAATGGGTATATTTTTTCTTCCGAGGTGATAAATAGGAGGAGGATTAAGAATCCGACTGGGCTGCCCCAACAGCCTATTGTCATTTTTGTCATTGTTGACGGTGATGTGGTTATGCGGCACAAAAAGGATCGAGTCCTTTCTCATCTTCTTTCATCATTTTGAGATCGAGGCGCATTTAGCCTTGATCGCTGGCTTTATTTGTTAGCATTTGGTGTTTTCAAATCCCGAATCCCTCCCACTATATTTAGAGAGAAAGTCCTTTCTTTTCACTGAATGAGTATCTCTCTGTTTAGTTTCTGTAAAACTCTCCCCTCTTTCTCATTTTGTGTTATTATCAACCATTTCCCTACACACTTCCCCTTTTGCATTCTGTTTGATTTCCTTTTATTGCTGTGTGCTCTTTATATGTCCTTTATTTAATTTTTTCTTTATTTTTTTCAAAGACTAGAGCATTCTTTTACCATTCCTTTGACATCCTTTGTTTTTACAATCCAGTATTTCCCGTGCTTTCTGTATCATATGCTTGGTATCCGGTGCATTATGCTTTTCAGAGAGTATTTCGATCTCCAGTCATTAGGTGCTGCAACACATTTATATCCGGGGACGGAAAAATCTTGAAGAAAAGTAATGTCTTTCCTGTAAAAAAAAAAATGAAAACGGTTATTTGTGAAGAGGATGGTAACTTCTCCACAGTCGTCATCATATTCGTGTTTCCTTTTCTTTGAATATGCTGATAATGTCGTTGTGTTGGTAGGATAGTTATTCTTTAGTAATTGTACTAGATATCATTGTTCAATGTTTTCTTGATTGGAGGCACTCTCGCGGTTACTATTCTGAACCACGACGTTTTGGAAGTAAATTTACTGCTCTGATTAATGGTAGCCTACAGAAGATAAAAAATAAATTCCCTTTGGGGTAGTTTAGTGACTAACTTGAATTTCATTCGTAGTGGAAACAGAATACAAAGAATTTGGAGAAGGCATTTGCAGACTGAATATATACATTACATTTGTAAGCAGACTTTACTCTGCACTTTTGGTGTACAGCGTTCTAATTTTTTTTCCATTGATTCTGTGTCTCTGTGAGTTCAGCAATTGTAATTCCACAACATCGAACACCTTTAAATTCTTCTTTCTAGAAGCATGTTTAATCCTGAGATAAGGTGCATCATTTTCAAATAGGACCTCCGCCAGTATTTGTTTGTGAAGGGTTTTCTTTCACTTAACATTCTTGTAGGAAAAGCTACACACGAGGTGAATGAGATTTTCAATGGGTTAAAAAGTGAATGTGACAAGGAAGACTTCTGTCGTTGTGGATATAGCAATGCAGTTAGATTCCAACTCATTATCAGAAAATGCAGATACGAATTTGTCATGAGGAAGACCATTGTTTTTGGCGTTTTATTGATGTCATAGGATCCGCATTCAAATTAGGCGTGGGGAAATATATTGCTATTGAATTTCCACAGGGAAGACTGTTATAGATCAGGATATGTAATAAGAAAGTATGTACAACTGAAATTTTCATTGATTTACTAGTATTTCAGGAATATGAATGGACTTTGTCATGTTTGGATCTTCCATGACGAAAGCCTTCATGACTGGATCTCTTAAGGAAATTCGTTAAAACTAGGCTTTTATCAGCACCAATAGATGCATAGCAGAATTCTTCATGATAAAATCCCACTTGAATAGCTGATAAAATGTTAGCATCATGCATGGTTTCAGATACTGATCTTTGAAGATAATTTTTAATTTGGAATTTTAATCAGCATGAATGGAGCAGATAAATAACTTTTGTTAAAACGGTTAATTCTTGAAATTTTTATGATAATTCAGATCTCCATCTATCCCGATAAAGCATTTCATAGGTAGATTAGTAAGGGGGATAGATTCAGGGCTGTCTCGACAAAACCCTTTACGAAATGGTTTTATAATGACAGCTACAGTGGATGGTGGAGATATAGAAGCATGAATGGAATCATACTTAGATTTTTCCTAATAAAAATCTATATTTTTGGGAACTTTAACGACATGCAATTCCAGTATCCACAATGAGATCAGATCCATATCCGTCATTAAGAAACTTTTTATTACGAGAACTTTAAGAACATGAATTGATTCAAACACGGATCTGTCTTTGGGGAAACCTTACATAGATATATTGATAAAATGAGGCCAATGACTTTACGTCAGGATCTGTTATTAGTATATTTATGGTGTATGAAATATATCATCAGACGACCGTGATATAGATGTTTAGGAAACCTGAATAATTTAACGCTGTCAAAAGTTGGAGATCCTGACATGGCTCAAGGAACTATTGAATTCTGTAATCGTACTATTTTTAAAAATAGACATGGGTCTTTCATGAGGAAATCCTCATTATTAGAATTTTCACAATGCCATGTAAATATTCTGCCATACTGTTAACTAGTAAACAAGCATTTCGTTATATACGCACTTTCTTATATTTTGTATCCTGATATTGTTTGAAAGCCATATATTTCTCACTCGGAAATATCTCTGTTCAATACTAGCGTGGATCAAGGTTGTGCCAGTGACCTAAATTCTACCTTAAAACAGATTTCACATGTTACGAAGCCACTGGTGAACTAAACCCTTTAACATAACATTCTGCTGGTCGTTGGAAGGTTATATTTGTGATGAGAATCAATTATTTTATTTACTTGTGCTTTCGAAATATATATTCATTCAAAAATGACATAACAGATGGTTAGGAATCTCTAGGTTTATTTTGCAGGAGGAATATTCTGGCAAGTCTTACTTACACCCAGCCCGAAATCCAGTGGTGAGAATTGCTCTCCTCAAACTACTCTTGACTAGCAGTGAAACTTTAAACGAGGCATTCCTGCGCTGTCCGAATTTAAGTTCGTCCAAATTACTTGCCTTGGCTTTTGCGACATCGATCTGTTAGCGAGCGGTAGGTGAGTGAAGTAAAGAACTCGTATGAAGCCTGTCTGGTCGTTGATTTTTTATACTGTCTGGTATGTTTGTGTATTAAAAAAGTTTTATATCAATGGAATTGTGTACTGTTTTTGGTGTTCGTTCTGGTTGAAAGATAACTACGTTGCGACCGGAACACACATACATACATACATACATACATACATACATACATACTAATATATATATATATATATATATAGTTTATACATTTCATATATATATATATATTATATATATGTATATATATATATATAATCTATTTAATATTTAATAATATTGAAAATTATAGTTAAAGAAATCCCTGACGAGTTTCTTTTTGAATGTTTGAAAACCACTTTTAAAAGGTCAAGATTAGGTCGTCTACAAAGAAAGGAATTGAGCAAATTCTTTCCTTAAAATTAGTTTTTGCTGTTTTGTCTCCACCAATCCCAGAGATGGGACGTTACAGAGCTGAATAGCTTGCAATTAGCTAATCCTTATATTAAGAGATGTAGTCATTGAGGGAGAAGCATTTTAAGCTGAATGAATAAAATATCATTCCAGAGTGATATGTGGCTATGTTACTAACCTTTTAGTTTTATGAGAGACTATTCTGGCCGCTTTGTCTGTCACTCCGCACTTTTTTCTGTCCGCCCTCTGACCTTAAGAACTACTAGGGCCAGAAGGCTGCAAATTGCTATGTCGATCATCCACCCTCTAATCATCAAACATACCAAATTGCAGCCCTCTAGCCTCAGTAGTTTCGTTTTCTTTAAGGAAAGAAATACCCATGATCGCGCGCCTGGCAACGATACAGGCCAGACCACCATCACTAAGCCTTGGTTAAAGTTTCATGGACCGAGGCTCATACAGCATTATACCGAGACCACCAAAAGATAGATCTCTTTTTGGTGGCCTTGATTATGCGCTGTAGCGGCTGTACAGAAAACTCGATTGCGTTGAAGAAACTTCCGTGCATTTTTTACTTGTTTTATTATGTCGTTGATAAATTGTAATTTTTTTATATATCTTCATTTATATATCTAATTCTTTGTAAATTTGTAATAGGGCTAAATTTATCGTTGTCATCCTTTATAATCTGCTAGTTTTACCTGAAGATGATACATGAATGGTTATAGTTTTTAAAGGCTGTTAACTATCATGGACAGTTTTTTGCCTCTGTAAATAATATGAGACTTAAAACTATTTATGATTTCATTTGCATTATTAATTTTTATTGTGTAATTATCTGTCTTTTTTAGTCGCTAGATTCTCATTTCCTTTAACTTTGTGACTGATAATTCATTAACGTGAAGAATGACTCTGATTTAAGTATGCTTGGTTTATTATTTTTATGTTATTTTCCCTCATTATTTTGTCGTCTCCTATCTTTCAGCAGTTTATTTTTTATCTGAATCCTATGACTTCATAGTCGCTAGTAAGCCAGATTCAATAAATAAAATTTATATCAATTAATCAGTCCAGACATTAGTATGCATTATCTCTTTAACACTGATAATGTGTTGCCGATGATTATGTAATTTTCAGTATATCCCCTAACTAATTATTACCGAATATAATTAAAGCCACGCGCTGACGCATTTATTATAGCATGTGCATGACGGCTGTAAATGAAGAGTAAGATAATGCATATGTATTACCCGTCTTTCTTATTAAGGGCAAGACTTGGTCTGGCGACACGTTATTAAAAATAATTGGAATGCAATATTTAAGATTATTACACCTTTGAGAACAACCTGCTCTGCAATTACCTGGACTGCCCTATTGATTACCTCTCCAGGGTCGTGAAACGCTCCTCCTACACTATTATCTTATGTCCCGCACGCTAGCCGCTTCTTTTGATCATTACTTCCCATCGCCGTCTAGATTGTGGGGCTTCCGGTCTCATTCATCGGCCCTCTTCTTATTTTGCCTGTCAAAATATAGCTGAGGTGGTGAAGGAGCGAACGGAACCGCTCATCTTCCCTCTCTTCGCGTTGTTTTTCTCACTCCTGGTTAGCACTCCTGGTTAGAACGTGTCATCTGCTGCCTTCAGTGCATAAATATTCTTCGTCTAATACAAGCTACCAACCAATAATTCTGATCATACTGTATCTGTAATCAGCATATGGTCTTCAAGGACCTAATTCAATCCAGTTTACACCAATGACCTCGAAACTGGTATACGGTGTAAATCTTTATTTTAATAAGTCGAACAAATATCAAACGTACTTGCTGTATCCTTCTCTCGTCTGCAGTGTCACCTCATCGTCCAAATTTTATGGTAATGACGAACTCCTTTTGGGAAGAGCTGTCACGCAATGGCGGATTTTGATACCTCGTTTGTCACGAGCTGTCATTCACCTCAAGTTTGTATGATATGCATGAGGTCGTCAGTGAGGGGTTTTAAAACCTGTGACTGTAAACATTGGCTCACGTTAATTCTTTAGAATACTGGCATTTCCTACACCCTTGAAGCAAGAGTCCGAACTGTCATAGCTCAACCAAAGGGTCATATCAATCATCATAGCTATGTAGAGATTGGACGGTCCGTCATTGTCATCACCCGGAGAGTTATATTTGTCATTCCGTTATCAGTTACAGCGACAGATCTAACGTTACGCTTCTCTCATCATACACTGCCTGTGATGATGGTCCTGAAATTCGTCTGGCTTTTATTGCGAAAAGATACGTATATTATCAGAATTATTTATTTCGGCAAAGATTGTGTTAATAAATAAAAGTAAAAAGAAATCACTACCAAATCATTCTTGGTGAGTCGTGGCAAAAGATGATACGTTATTTCATCCTAAGATTCATACTCGCTATCAGTTATTTATATTCAGAATATATATATATATATATATATATATATTATATATATATATATATATATATATATATATATATATACATCCTGAAATATTTTCTCATCATTGTTTAATACATTTTTAATGATGGATTTCTATATACAAATATGAATTTTCACAAGTGTAAATACGTCGAGTATTAGCCCTGTTCTATTCGCAACAAAGACTTACCGGTACTAGAAACATTGTTTCCATGACTGCTGTAATAAGATTATTGAAGACGGACATAGGTGACTGTTGAAGAAAAGAGACTTGTTGAGGAGAGAGAGAGAGAGAGAGAGAGAGAGAGAGAGAGAGAGAGAGAGAGAGAGATAGTTTTGAGGTTAGCCTTATTTTACCTTTAGATGCAATGTGTCTTTCAGGAATATGTTTTAGAATACGCACTACAGTACCCTTAACCAGAATTAGGTGGGTACTCATATATTTTCTTATAGTTTAGTCATTGGGATGTTATTCTAAAAGGCTACATATTTACCGACGAATGTATTAATTTATTGAGGCGGTTAGAAGTTAAGAGAAATTGTATAGAGATTTGACTAATGAATAAAATTTCTTTACGTGAACCTGGTGATCCACAGAAAGGAGGAACAGACAATTTAGTCTTCTGAACTTCTCATAAGGATGAAGCCCTTTCCGAATTTCCGGCTCTCCTAACTTATCAAACTGTGATAAGTAGTGTGGCCCTGGTGACGTTGCAGACTTTTGGGGGAAGCGTGTCTGGTTTTCGGAATTCTGAGATCCAATTGAACTTGTTTATTTCGTCAGCTTTTTTAATAAAATATATTTATTAGTATTTTTTTTTATTTTGGTCATTTTATTCGACTGGGTGGTTTTTATAATGTGCGGTTCCGTGTTGCATCCTGACTACTTAAGAGTCTATCACTTTTCTCACTATGTGCGCTGTTTTATTAGCACACTCTTCTGCATGAGTCTTGGAGGTATTTCGGCGTCTAGTTTTTCCAGGTTCCTCTTCAGGGATCATGGGATCGTGCCTAGTGTTCCTTTGATTATGGGTACAATTTCGACTGGCATATCCCATATCCTTCTTATTTCTATTCTCATATTATTATTGTTATTATAATTGCTGCTACTTGCATATTCACTCAGAAAAGGCAATTCGAACGAAATTCACATCAACCGTGCATTTGACGTCTAGGCCAGTCCCTTACGACGCTCCTGATTGGCTGTTGATAAGCCAGTGACAGGGCTGGAAACTCTCAGTCTCTGGAAAGAGTTCACATAGGCAGGATGTATGTTCCACCTCTCCTGAAAGACTTGCCTAGACATCAAATGCACGGTTGATGTGAATCTACTATAGTACTCGAGTCACTGGTGGGTCAGAAAGTTTGGTAAAAGTTGTTGGTATGCAAGGTGTGCCAAAAAGCTCCTTTTGGCACTGTCGAAGTGCTAAGACTGTCTTCTTTATGACTTATCTCGCTCAGTTTACCTTTCACTTTAGAGTGCTAGCTTCTATCGCGATAGGAAATGAAAATTTTTTTTAGGTTAAAGTTATTGTAATGAAAGAATTCCCTAAACTTCCTCCTTGCTGTCAATGAACGATAATGATTAGGAGTAAGGTCATTGCAATAAATAATAAAATGTATCGGCATTGGAATGGTGTATCATTAATCACAATTAGTCACTCGGTGAAAGGAACTACGCAATTTACCTGTACTCAACACTGATGCTGACTTATTGTTATTAGTTTTTTTTTTATTATCTCCTCCACCAAAGTTGGACGGACGTTAACATCTCCACTTGTTTCTGTCTGTTGTCTTGAAAAATTGTAATAGGATGATTAACCTGTAGGAGAAATTTTCTCCTAATTGACGAATTGTTGCAGTGGAAACCGTGTCAAGCTTGAGTGTATTTCTTTTAAGTGATAATAGTTTCGGGGATAACTGACGGATTTATATTTAAAGATTCATGAAATTTTGAACACCCACAAGTGGTATATCTTGTTAACACGCATACGCACACAATAAACAAAAATAGGGAATTTGGTATAGTTCCAGTCTTAAAGACCACTATATTTTTAGTGGCCTCTGAAATACCACCACTCGTGTGTTTCCTGTGCATTCAGTTCCACAATTCTCCACTCATACCCAGCCTCCTGTTTCATAGTTCTTTTCCAGGTAGGTCGGGTTTCTCCCCATCCATTCTGTTGCCTGGATTCGCTCGAATGGGCAAGTCCAAGCTATCTCCATATCGCCTTCATCATTATCTCATCTGTATATGCACCCTCCGTAATTTACATCTTGATATCAATTCTAACTCTATTCTGCCATTTGGCGGTCATATTTTTCTTAAAGCTTTTTTGTCAAATCGACAAGAAAGTTTCATTGTCATAACGAATTATGTCCATATAGCAATACTAATCGGCCTAGATGTATATATTTAGTACATGCAGTTTAAAAAAAATTGATACTGATAATAATATCTAGACTCACTCTATAAAAATAAACAATACTGGTAGTTCTTAGTTATGTGGACTTTTTCGATTAAACTATTAAATCTTAATCCTTTTTTCTAATGGGGCACTAATTTTGTTGCTAGCTCTGACTGAAGATTGAAACACATCTGAGTTGTCGGACTTACAAATAACAAAGTTAGAATGGATTTTATTGTAATTTCCAGTCGCACCTTTTTAAAAATGATTATCTACATGTGTATCGATTCCACTGTCAATCCCAGTCAAGGGATCTGACATCTGGGAGGAGGTTAGAAATTATATTTTACTTCGAATCCAAAATCATTTTGCCTTTTCACACGTAATGGGGTTGGGAACACTGGAATAATGATTCAAATTTTAGGATACAAGATATATTGCAGTATTTATGAGAAGTAATCTGTGAATATTTGAATGCATCTTTTGTTTTGTAAATAACCAATAAGTTCCTTTGTCCAGAAAAGAAAACCAAGGACATACACAATTTTTTTTATTGTTTTATGAAGTCTCTCTTGCCCTTTCCCAAAATAAGGGGCGACACCGGTGAAAAAGCAAAATAGTGACCACTGCCATATTCATATTTTAATGGCCTACCTGGGACGGATATATCTTCAGAATTCTTACAACGCGACTTCAGGTTAAGGGAATTAGCGGGAATAAAGGAGTACCATAAGTGGTACAATGAAGAAATTGAGGTTTTAATTGAAGGAAAAGATTATTTGAGGTGCATTTAGTTGCCTGGCATAAAAATAGTGGATAAGATAGTCAAAAGCAATGTGGAAGAGAGATTGAAGGGATGTAATTAAAGTATTTGAAGCGAACTGAAGGCATTCCTGTTCTGATGAAGTTATGATAAGAAGTTGTTGAATGATAGAAAATGGGCAGCTATGAACTATGCAAGAGTGGAAGGGTATAGTCTAAGTGTAAGACTCGAGGATGCAAGGAGCGTTGCCAGGAGGTTGGATGGAGAGGTGCCTGGGGTAGGTGGGATTAAAAGGGTTCTGCAGTAAGCTCTGGTAATTGTGATTGTATGTTACCACTGTGTGTAAAGCATGGGTAAATGATGGAAAGGTTCCATTGGATTGAATGATAATAGTTATTTTATTATATGCAGTGTAGGATTATAGATCTCTTTCTGGCATGATTAGACCATCTCGAAACATTTAATACCCTCATTTTACCCACGTTAACCTTTTAACCACTGCTGTATATCCACATTTCTTACCATTTTCACATTTACCAGTCAAACAAGTCATCTAATCAGCTTCAATCCTTTCTCGTACATTATCCTTCAATCCCCACTTCACTTCCATAAAAGAGAGTTGGTTCAACACTGCCTTTATACATTTGCACCGTTGTCTAATTTAGAAATTCTGAGTCTCTTACTAACCTTATGAATCTATTGTGGCCCCCACCCCTGCCACCTTCCTTCCTTCCTTCACCTATTCTGTGACTCACCTCTTCTCTCTTCCTATCATTACACGTTACATTTACTCCTAATTACGGATTCGAATAAACTTTTGCCTTTCATCCATTATCCATTTCTGTTTATTAATGAAGATGAATTATAAAAACGAATTGAGAAAGGTATTTTAACAATTTTCATAATTTATATCTCGGATTAATTCCTAGGAACCATTTGCATTATCAACGATGTTTAAATTGAGGGAGTGATTCCATCTTTTACTGCTTTCACTCATCTAAATGTGTTTTGTCCAAGATGATTGTAATTTCTGAAATTACTTTTGTTCTACTGAAAGGCTACATAAAGTTCGAGAAGATTATTATTGGAGAGTTGGACTTAAGGCTGAATGCACTCAGAAAGGTTGGCTGTTTAACCTTCAGAGAACGTACATTCACGTGAAAAGCCACGATTTCTTTTCGGAATTTTCAAGTAATTCGAAAGGCACAAACACATCCTTTCTTTTCATTATTGCTATGACCTTTTAGCCTTGTAAACGTAGGCCGATAAATATTAATGATATGTCTCCAGACTGTTCGACATCGTCGACTTTTTATCTCAATCTTTTCAAATGCGATATCAATTTCACATTATATATAATATATATATATTATATATTGTATATATATATTATATATATATATATATATATATATTGTTTGTGGTTGCGTACATATATATGGATATATATATATATATATCGGTTAATATATATATTATATCTATACTATTAGGTGTGTGTGCGTACATATATATCTATCTATTGTATATTGTTTCCTAACATAATATATTATTAATTCCTTCTATATATATCTATCTATCTATTCTACTCGATTATATATCCTTAAATATATATATAGTATAATATATATCTATATATATCGATGAAGATTTCCATAACGCCTTGTTCATATGGTTTGGAACGCATGTTTTCTACATTTGCCTCCATAAATACTACAATAATTTGTTCTTCAAGAATTTCATTTTACAGATTATGTAAAACTGTATGATCGATGGTTTATGCATTTCCCTAGACAAATTCATTACAGTACAGTATTGTTATTCATGAACTTCATCATTGCAATGAACATCAATTCGATTTGCTTCACTAAAACTAAGAGCATCCCCGTTTTCTTTTCTTTCCATCAGCTATTCACTTATTATTTGGTTACTAAGTGACAAATTAAACCTTTTGGCTAACGCAGCCACGTACCTTGTCTGTTTGTGTATGTACCCCCCCCCCCCCCCCCCCCCTCTCTCTCTCTCTCTCTCTCTCCTCTCTCTCTCTCTCGTCTCCTTTCTCTCTCTCTCTCTCTCTCTCTCTCTCTCTCTCTCAGATATAGGAAGTTGATGTGGGCGCATTATTCGTACACATAATGTGTTGTGGGATTTTTTTTTATATGGTACTTTGTCATTTTTAATGGTTATCGAGAGTTGTGTAATGTGTTCTTTCGTGCGGCAAAGATTCAGATATTTATGACCACACTATGTAACCCAGTAGGGGGTCTTCTTGAGACGTTATTACATTATTGATCACATATTTCATTACCCTGTGAATGAAAACATATCCCTCTTAATAGCCGTTCAAAGTCAGACCCTGTAACCTCTGTCATTTATCCGATGCTAATAATGATTTAGCATTGGAGGAATATTTCATGCGTATTAATAAAAGGGTAATCGTATATATAACGAATTCCAGTAAAAAGGGCTTGAAGCACGTGTGAGCGTGACATGCCCTCGTATTCCATGAAAACTCTATGTGCCGGAAGAATCGGTGGAGGGGGTTCATACTTAATGTCCCTCGTGGTGGTCAGTCAAATTAATTTCTTGAGACTTTGGTGCAGTACTCTCTCTCTCTCTCTCTCTCTCTCTCTCTCTCTCCTCTCTCTCTCTCTCAGCATATAAATATGTCAAGTGGTAAGTGACTTAGTTTTATTGTTTGACCTTTTTGAAAGTCGAGATAGCATAATTTTCTTGAATGTCAAGTCCAGTTGGTGTGAATTTTGGTCATACATCCAATCACCAAACAAACTTAGCACATCTTGCTCAACCAAATTTGTCATATATTTAGAGAGATGGGCCTTAAACTGCATAAACATGAAACGGAAAAAATGAGGATAGAGGGCGCACAAAGGGGTGAAATAACATTAGATCGGAAAAGGATTAATGAAGCGGAATCTTTTACATATTTGTCAGCAGTGATATCCAGTATAGGTTGCAGTTGATAATTTTACGAAAGACTAAAAAGGGTAAATCAAACAATTGGCAAAGGTAGTAAGATTCAGGACTTAAAGTGAAAGTGGAATTATTCAGTTGTCTCCTACGATCTGCATTGCTGTAGGACATGAATCATAGCATTACATTGAAGCTATATCTAAATGATTTTGGTAGATTGATGATAAAGGTTTATGAATAATACAAGGAGTCATCTTGCTGGGTAGAGTTAGAAAAAGTCCCGTCAGGGAAATTACGGAACTTCCTTTAATAGGTGAGAAGATATTGAAAGGAGATGGAGATGGCTTGATTTGTCCTTCTTACCATCTCGGGGAAAATAGTTACGTGATATTGCCAACTGGGATACTGTGATTACCAGAAAAGTTGGGAGACCCAACCCTACTAAGATGAGAATAAAGATGGGAGGCAGGAGATGAAGGGAGAATTGTGAAATTGAAAGCACAGGGAAAACACGATTGGTGGAATTTCATAGAAGCTCTTTTCGTCGACGACATTGATGAGGATTGATATTTTGATACCCCAGGGAAATATGAAAGATGAGTCTCCTCAAGATATGTATCATATAAACATTGAATTTTGTCTCATTTCAGGATTTATCAAACCTAACTCTGGAGTAGATAAATGGCGAAAAGCTAGACGATTATTATTTTGATTTTATTGCACTGATTCATTTTGGTCTAAATAAGATGTCTTTTTTGCGGAGGATTATGTATGAGAACGTATACCGGTCATATTCCAAACTTAGCAAAACATCGTGTGGATTTTGACACGAGTAATATCTGCGATCATTTCTCTTGTGTTTTCCGATTCACATCATCATCATTGCTAATTACAAGGCGACAGATATTATTAGAATCTACCCCTTAAATGTCTGTATGTGACATAGCCACATCTACGTATGTAGTTGCATATAAATAGCTTACCATAATATTCTGCATCATTTATTGCTTAGATAGGTATATTATCGAAAGGGCAAATAATATAGTTCAAATCCTATTAACATTCGATAATCATCTCCAATGATTTTACGTTGAAAGTTACAGCATAAATATGTAAGCAGTACAACGGCAATTATTACTTGAAATTTTTTCAATAACATTCTGATCGCATGATTTATAACATTTTAGAATACTGGACAAAAGTCTAATTTTGTCATTTTTTCGTTAATGGTATTGCAGTTAGGAAAATGTTAATAAATGTTTAGCTTTTCAACTATATATAGCTGTATTCTCTAGCTTTAAAGTGATTTGAAAAGAATTTTAAAGAAATCAGGTTCCCTCCATCCCTCCAGTCCACTGAAACCGAATAACTTATAGGAGGCGGCGGGTGTTTTCATTATGCTTACATTTTGTTTACCTGTCGTCTCTCTTGAAGGAGATGAATACTTACTTGTTCTTATTTAGGCAATATGACCTTTTTTGCCCTTGTTTTGGATCGTGCAAATGATATGAGAGAGAAAGAGAGAGAGAGAGAGAGAGAGAGAGAGAGAGAGAGAGAGAGAGAGAGATTGCCACAATAAAAGACAGCGGTCTGCAATGTTGCTGTAATTGCAGGACAATAAATGGAACCAAAAATAAACGCCTGTGTTTTTCATGAATCGGATTGCACGTGCTGATGATCTGCACTACAATCATTTAGAAAATTGTGTAAGGCCAGCTCTCTCTCTCTCTCTCTCTCTCTCTCTCTCTCTCTCTCTCCATCAGTATATATATATATATATATCTATATATTATATCTATATAAATATATTATATATATATATATATATATATATACCTCGCATTGATGCGCACACATACATATATATGTCCATGTGTGTGTATTAATACACTCGCATAATATATATATATATATAATATTATATATATATATATATATAATATATATATATATATATATATATATGTATGTATATCTGCTATTTATTTATAACGTCACGTTTCGTGATGATGGTGTGAGCGCTGTACAGTATCGCGCAAATAAATGGGCGGGGGGGGGGGAGGGGGGGCGTGAAGGAAGGAAGGAGAAGGAGAAGGAGAGAAGGAGAAGGAGAAGGAGAAGAAGGAGAAGGAGAAAGAGAAGGAGAAGGAGACGGAGAAGGAGAAGCTCCCCTTAGCAGAACATAAGTGCGTGCTGACGTGCATGTATTTCCTGACCTTTATTATTCCTTCCTCGAGTGAGGAATGAATAAGAAGCTCGGTATGTTACGGCAGCAATAACCCCGGACTTGGATGTATGTATGAAGAAAATACTCGAGGTCGAGGTAAAGTTATGACGTGAGTCTGGGTAATGCGCCGGAAATTATAGAGTAATGCGATATGAATGTTTGCTCACGTTCACGCGTGGGCGACGATAGCAGTGATCATGACAATAGTAATGACATTATCATCATGATTGTTAGTTGCTGTGGTTATTGTGGTAAATTGCATTTCATATTTCTTTCTAATAGTCTAATAAAATTGATTTGTAGGATTTATGTAAGATTCTTACATATTTCGTGGAGAGCGATTTGGAGAAGTGGCGGAAGAAGAATGTGAACGAAGGTTTCGGAACTGCAATTCTCTCTCTCTCTCTCTCTCTCTCTCTCTCTCTCTCTCTCTCTCTCTCATGATAGTTGCCATGGTGCTTCCTGCGAAGCGCGTGCGCGCACCCACACCCACACATATATATGTGTATGTATATATGCGCAAATTTCGTCACGTGACCTTTTTTATGTAAACGCAGAAGCATTAAATCTCAATTTTCACTTGTTATTACTCTCGAGGGGAATTATAATTTAAAAGTGCATGCGCAGGATTCGAGGTTGTCGAATGGTCTGATCGACTGTGTATCATTGTACCTA
>NC_087205.1:81066951-81091951 GCF_015104395.2 Macrobrachium nipponense
GAACCATTTCCATTTCACTAAGAACTTGGGGAATACAAAATAGGACATGAATGAAGAACAGTTCATTTACTGATGTTAAATTAGAGCGGACTAGTCTGAAGATTGAGGTCAGTGTTGACCTCTGTGCTATCAAGGAGCAAAAGAATTTATGGCATCTCATAAATACACATATGTGTCGGTTTGAGTATTAGATGGGTTGCATTTAGAAAATGTAGATGCAAAATATTTATTCCTTCAAGCAAACTGGCTGTACAACATTAGATCCATTAATATTCATGTATTGTCCCAAGTACATGTATGAAATAACATCGAGGCATTGTCTCTGATAACGCTGACTACCTAATTGATAGTTAAAAAGCAATTTGCTTAACTGAAAGACTTTGGTGTTCTTGCAATAGTGAGAGAGGGCTTCCAACAACTTCAACGCACATACACACGCACACGAAAGAGAGAGAGAGAGAGAGAGAGAGAGAGAGAGAGAGAGAGAGAGAGATTCTCTGCCATCAACCAGCTATTGGCAATATCGCAGCAGTGTGACCATCGGCTACATCTGTTGAATAGGTTATGGCAACATTGCGCAGATTGGCCTTACACCAACACCTTTGTGCCCCCTCCTCTCTCTCTCTCTCTCTCTCTCTCTCTCTCTCTGTCGTTTATTGCAGTGCCTCCCTAGGACGCTCCGCCTTGCAGAACCAGCCGTGTTTGGCTGTTATCACGCAGTCCCCAGTATCTCACAGCTGGTGGCACTGGATATTATTGCCCTGTTAGCTGCACGCCAACTATGTCTTTCTTTGGGTACACACTGACCAATATATACGAGGAGTGCCTTCCTCGTTGCACCTCCCCATAAGCTTATCAGCTGTATAAATGTATTGGGAGTGGAGAGGCACGGATTTGTGGCGATTATTCAGCAAATTTATGGGACGGCCCTGCGCTAGACGCCCGTTCTGCGACTCCGCTCTCCTCTTCCTTGGGATCTTTTGCTCCATTTCGATTTCACTCATTCAGTGACTAGGTTGTGCTTGTCCATTATCTCAGTTATTATTCGTTAGCCTGTAATGTACTATACTTGTGGATCAGATTTTCCTGTTATGTAATCTGTCTTTTTGCATATGCACGGGCTCTGGTTTTTGTTTTAATTTTTTACCTCCACTCTTCAGGAGAATAGACTTTTTTAGTGTTTTAAGCATTGGCTCTTCTTTCTTCTTTTTAATCTTTATGGATTGTTCTTGAACCTTACTCTCCTTTTCCCAATATACTATTTTATAAATCAGAATGTCTGCACATAAACTCATTCATAATTTTTGTGTGTTCTAAACGAAGTGTTAAATATCCCAGTTAGAGAAATCAACTAGTCTGGACTTTCATGTGACTGTTTAATGTGACTTAGTCATTATAAACAGTAAGGAGTTTTAGGCACATAGAGGCGCCTGAACACACATACATAATCCCAAGACAGTAGAGATGGACAAACTAAGAGGCAACACTGAGATGATAATGTTTAAAGGGAGAGTGACTAAGAGTGAGAGAGAATGAAGTGCTCCCGAACATTTCCTAACATTTATAGTCAGAAAGATTCAACCTCTGATCAGGTCTAATGTTCCCCCGCGAGTCCTCGACACTCGTTTCTGGAGATGCTGGAGTACCCATAAATCGATACGAGACGCGATTGACAAGTTTGAGGGGGCGGTGGATGGAGGGTGTGGTCGAGGGAGGGAGGGTTTGGGGGATGGGAGGTCATAGGCATTTATTTTTCCTTTATTTAGTCCCCTTCAGTAATTCTGATTGTTTTATGGTCCTCCTCGATCATTTTACGACGCGGCTGAAGAGGAAAATTTCTCCCCCGTCATCATTTTTGTCTGTGTCGGATCCCGGTTCGATTCTATATTCGGATTGAGGTGTTGAGAAAGGAAAGTATGAAGGACAGAGATTTGGGATTTTATTGAAGTTTGATTGCATTCTCTTGGAACTACGTTGTGATCAGATGTTTTGCTACGTTTTTAATCACCGTATTTGTTCATAGAATTATTCTGGACCGGCACCCATTGCTCATAGCGAATTCATGTCTCCCGTCCCCCAAACTACGAAGATTATAAGAGGTTGATAAATGATAGCACTCCAGAAACCACCGGCCCCCCCCCCCCCCCCCACCCAACAGCTTTCAATTTTCTCTTTACATTTTTAGGTATTTAGTGTTCATTTACAGGGGTACTGAATGTTATTGAAAGTAATAGGAATCTCTTTCAACTTGATGGTGTGCTGTCACTTGGCTTGCTTTAATATGGGCGCGTGATTTGCATGTATTTTGGTATCAGGTGAATTTCTCGCTTAAAAACGTCAAGCTTGAAGCCTAGCCCTTCGGTTCAAATTAAAGATCATCTCGGGAATGATTAACTGATAAATTGGTACTTTAAAGATAGTAAAGTTTGCTGAAATGGATTTCAGACTTTGTGGTTTTTCTGATGAGCTTAGAGGCATGAGTTGATGGGTTGAAAGTATCATTAAGAAAATCTCAAGCAATGGTTAGAGGCTGAAAATTAGGGTGGCCTTCTGAGTGGATGAATTAGAGATAGGGGAAGATGGGTGGTAGTTAAAAGGTCAAGACATCTTTTTGATAAATAGAAAAGTGTAGCTAAATGTTGTGGTCTGGCCAATGTCTTAGATACAGGTTAACCTACAATTACGTATATCACTGGTGGTTTACAAAAAAAAAATTTGGTCTGAGGCAAGAATGGGGATAGGTGTTTTTTGCTAATTTGGGTGTGCTGAATTTAATTTATAAATAGTTTTGCTCTATCACCTCTAGTTTTCTGGCTTTTAAATAGTCTCGTTTTAGTATAAACAGAGAATATATGTGCACATTTTAAGAGTTGCAGCAGCTTATAACAGATAAAACAGGATAGATAACTAGAGGTGATGAGTAAAAACGGATTTCAAATTTGAATTCAGCACACCCAAATTAGGTAAAAACGGGTATTTTTGTGCTTGCCTCAATTTCTTTGTAAACCAGTGATTGAGGCGGAATTAGGAACTTCTAACCTAATTCCTTTAGGTTAGCACGTGTCACTAGTAAAAGAAAGATAATGACTTCTTGTCTGTGGTAAGTTTATGTATAAATAACCATTAGAAACTTGACGAGACTGAGAATAATGAGAATAATTCACGCATTCATTATCGTATTTACATGCCTTACTTGTATAGTATCATACTTATTTCTCTAAGAAAGGAAAGTAGTACATTTATTCATTACTTTTATTCCTTAACGTGTTGTAAGATGAATATACTCGTATATTTTTTATTTGTGATGTGTTTATTGATTTAAGTCTGGGTTTCTTGAATTAACAACATTGCATATATTTAATTTTAGAAACATAGACTCTTGATTTAGCACTGAAATCTTAGATCTCTTTTCAAGTAAATCGTGGTATTTTATACTATCTCAAATAATATTTCGGTTAATATACTCTTCATAGAAAAGTAAGTACTGGAAGTAGAAACTTGTGCTAGATAACTTATCCTTTTGGTGATATGTGTTTCACCTTGACTTTCCCAGCCCTAATTGTCACATACCTTCGGCACCCGAGTGATGGGAAGTTCCGGAACGGGAGTCTAATTTCATAAGTACGTATAAAGCGCTGTCATCACTTCTAATTAACAGGCGTCTTATTCATTGCACAGTTTCTCTTGTCCCCCGAATTGCATTGTTTTGCTCTTGATAACAGCGCAATTCTGTCAAGGTTCATACCGTTTGGAAACACTTTCAACTCATTTCGTCGACCTTGGTGAAGTCACGGTGAAAGTGTGTCAGCAATAATTGGTTTATTATGAAATATCGCGTGTTTTACATTTGGCGATTCAAGTGACTTCACCTTCGTGTCTGCGGGAGAGTTATACATTAAATTTCCCTTCTCGGTTCCCCAGCTGAGGCCCTCCAGACATGAGCATTGCAGGCATCGATTGGAGATGACACATAGTGTCGCTCGGAGGGGCGTCTGCCATCCTACCTTGATCGAATACAAATACCGTACTTTGATCGACTACAAATTTCCCTTCAGTAGCTCCTGCAGGGGCTCTTCGTTTCACGGAGCTTTCAGTTGATTGGCTTGTGTTCTTTCTTCTTTTATATCTGCATTTTTTTTTTAATCCCGTCTGAGACAGAGACCTGTGCGGATGTTTCTTTATTCATAGATTTTTGGGTCTTTCAGTGATGGTCTTATCACTGTCGCAATTTGAAGAGAGCTAGTCACAGAATGTCACAGAAATGTTTTCGTTTTGATGTTGCTGAAGTAATTTTTTTCTCTACCTAATTTGTATAAGAAACTGGAAATCATGGATAGAAATTTATAGCTACTATGATATTAATAACACAAGTTTTATAGTTTTGGACTATGAAATAGCATATACGATAAAGAAAAAAATTTATTTCATTTTGTTTTATTTCAGCTTTAACCAGGTAACTTTTCCCAAATGACAGAGGAACGATTTATCTCTTATGAACTGGGTTTGCACATTAAAAAATCATAAAGGTTTGTCAAATGAGAAATTAATGTCGAAACTACCAATAACGCATTTGTTATCATTTCTCCATGAAAAATAATGCGAACAATCCATTCTCGTTATCATCAAAATTAGTGATTGCTATTTAAGCTATTTTAGGAAATAAATTCTTGAGTCAGGAAATTTATGCTCGATATTCACTTGAGGCCGAATTCAGGACATTGTTTTTGGGACACGAATCTATCAAAGAGATGCTCATGCCCTGATTGCTGCCAGAACCCTTTTATCTATTGTATTTCTGGTTCTCGGGTGCCTTCTCTTCATTACTTAAGGTAATAGCACAGGTCTTTGCGGGTGTCTATGTATTTTACCAGTGTTTGTCGTTTGCCTGTGATTAGTGTACGCAGTTCCATGGGACTCCTTGTTAAGGCTGCTTTTACACCAATCAAATCGAATCGATTCTATTCATGAAGAATCAGCATGATTCATGATAGGAAAACAGGCATTCATACCATGATTTAAAATATTTTTGTACATTTATTGTATACAGTATATAACGATGCACATATATAAAAGCAAATATTTGCCTACACGTGTACCTTTTTATGTTAACAATATTAACCCCACAAGTATTGTTCAGTATCAAGTTACGGTGAATTCGATACTAATCTATATGTGTGGTATAACACTTCTTAGCTTATGAACATGCATATGACTCAGGTTTTCGTTTAGACCTGGAAAGAACGAAAATAACCCCACAGAAGCTTTAATTATTTTTGTTCTTTTTATTTATTTTGTTAGTGCCCCCCCGTTCCTTAAGGATCTTTTTATTATAATTAGTATAAAACTGAGGGTAAAATCAACTGCGAAAGTTGCTACTGCCTCTTTCGTTTAAAATATTAAAAGTAATATGCAGTAGTTAAAGCTTTGACCTAAGCTTCTGTTCAGTGTTTAAATGAATAAGAACTCTCCCAACCCGTAAAATATTATCGTATACATAGTTAATTTTATGTAAAGGCTTACCTATAGAAATAATAGTAAATAATTTTTTTTTTCATTAGGAAAAGGTTTACTTTAAATCAGCTTCCTCGTGCTCACTCCCTCCTATGGGTCTTCATGCTTCACTGAGATGTTGCCGCACACACCAAGATCCTGAGGATTGTGGCAAGTTTCTTTAGGTTTTATAGAACGGTAGAAGTACTAGCCCGGTGCTTACCCTCCTCTTCCCTCTGATCTTGAGTCGGTTCGGTAGCCCTTCATGCAGGCTGTCTAGGTAATTGCCTAGATCATTGTTTAAATTGAAATGGTAGATGATTCAAATTACCCAGTCAATGGAATTCATGAGTGTCATGGCGCCATGTTACAAACAATAGCAGCCAAGTTATTAGCGTGGCGGGCACTTAAAACTCCGAACAAGGACTAGTCTGCAGTAGAAACCCGACGCTGCCAAACTTGAATGAAATCGAACACTGTCTCTGCAGGAAACGCAGCTGTTACGTATCCTGATTGTATTGTCCTTGTCCTGAGTGCGAAAGTTTCACCGCATTGTTTAGTGAACGTGGGATCCTTTGCCTGAAGGTGAGTTCGAATTCATGAAATCGACATTTTCTTGCGTTTTGTAGAGGGACTTTGCAATGTAAGTCCTTGAGTATGGTGTTGTTCTTCGAGCGGTTACTGTCATCTGAAAAACATATTTATATCAAGGTATATTGGTATAGAATTCTCCTCTATTCGTCATTGTAAAACATGGATAATTTTTTATTCGTTACGCATTCTCTTTTTGGAAACTGATTCTGAGACTATAGGCTGCAACGCTGGGGAAATCGTTATATCTTTGAAATATTATCCTATCATATCGGAAGAATTACTTTTAATAGTCACAGGACTTTGAGCGTCATAAATTGATAAAATCAGGCTGCGGTTATTACAGGGTTACACCGTGAGCTATTAATGAAGTTACACAGTTGTCCTTAATACCTGCCAAAGTCTAGAGACGAAAGGCGCTAATCAGCGTTCAGTATCTTCGTTAAGGGTTGTAGTTGATATCTGGTTGCTTCGTTAATGAGCTCGTTCATTTGTAAAAGAAGAGGAGGGCCGCTGTTGTTTATTGGTAAGTCAAGCTTGGCGTTGTTGACTATCGAATTAATTGTTTTCAGTATATATTAATTTTATATACGTATATATATATATATATATATATATATATATATATATATATAATACACACATATATATATATATAATATATATATATATATATCTATATATATATATATATATATATATATATATATATATGTCTCCACACACTTCCCATCTCGGACATTTCCCATCTCGACATCACTTCTCTGGAAATAATTTTGGATCTTTCCTTTTGTCATACTTAGTTTTTTTGCTCCAGCAACTTACTTTTTCATTGTATGATGTGTTTACGATTTCTTTGTAAATATATTCAAATTCTGCCATTTGTTTATTTTTGGTAAGTAATAACCAAGATGAAATGATAACCATACGTTTAGTACTTTCTGTTACTCTTATATAGTTTTAAGGACAGCTGTTTTGCCCTAAAAGATAAGAAATGCCATTATTTACACTAAGCTACACATGTCCGAAGGAAATAAAAAGCACAGGTGCTTTATTTTTTATTATTTTTGTTTTTTCTTACTTAGTATCCCAAATCTTGTTCAGCTGTAAAGAATTTAGAAAAAAAGAAAGTGAACAACATAGATGTTACAACAACCAGTCTGGTGTTTTTTTGTCCGACGTTCCATTTTCAGAATTTGATAGTTAAGTTGCTCGAAGATTATTTGGTGTAGCATTTTAAATTTTCCATAAATATTTTTTTTATGGCGCATTATAGTTACATTCGTATTATAGGTACTTTAATGAAAGCTTTCTTTTTTTTCATTCATGAACAACTAGCACTGGCCCGTAGTATAATTTCTTTTAATGTTCATCAAGGTCATAGTCTTTCTTCCTGTTTCAGTTTCCTTCTTCTTCCTTTTCCGTTTTGATCTGACCAAAAAAAAAATAGGAATTACTCTAAAGGGGCAGTGCAAACTTATGTCGTGTTCGATAGCGAACTGATAATAATACAACGCTGAAGCGAAGAAGAATTTGCTTTGTTCTTGAAACCGTACCACTGGATTTGGATGTTGTATCCCAGAAGAATGTTTTATCCCCGAAAGATTTCGAGAGACGTTTCGCTCTCGTAAGAGTAAACAGGAAAAACGACACCTTATGAGCCGCCACATAAGCTCAGAGAACAAAACTTTAAGGCTGGAATCCTCTGTATGACCTCATAAACCATGGAAGAGCAGTACGGATGTCTTGGGGAGGGATGGGGACTGGGATGCTCGGCTCAGGAGCCCCCCCCCCCCCCCCCCCCCCCCATCTCTTCCTCCTTTTGTTCCCCCTTCCCCGAACACATAAAGCATCGGATGATCTTGAAGTGCCCGGCAGAGAGCGAGTTGCCCACCGTAAAATTAAAATCTAACTCGCTTTTTCAGCCTCTTCCCGGGTTAGGTGTTCCCTCGTTGTTCCGTTTGTTATCACTTGAGTTTGTTTAGGCATTCGTTGGTACACCATCTTTAATTCTTGTTAATATTTTCCACCGACTATTTACGTCTTTTCCTCAAGCCCATAGGATTAGACTTTGGTCCTTCGAATCCTTGTGGTGTCTATTCCTTTCTCCCTTCAGTTCCTTCTTTATTCCTGGAGTGTTTGTTTAAGTTAGCATAGTACTGTATTTATTTTAGTACCTTTTTTAGTCTTGAAGATTATTTTAATCTCTCTCTCTTTGCCTGGTTACCTATTTTGTCTCACATTTTTATTTTTTACTTCTTCACAATGTTGTATACTTCTTTCTCTTCTCAAGATTTGTCTTTTAATTTTCAATTGTTCTATTTGTAAAATAGATGTTTCTTGTGTTTTGAAATATTTGTTGCAGGGCTTTATGCATAGGTCATATGCCACATCAGTTTCGCTCAGTAAGATATAAGTGTAGATCTATATCCACACTAATTATGTATTTGCTGAGCATTGACAGATTAAGTTAAGAAATATGCAATCCTAGGCCTCTGTAAGTTGCCCGTCCATATATACATTCAGCGTAAGGTCTTAACCCTTCATTAATCATATCTAAATAGTTGCCTTTTTAGGTTTCTGTAACAGAAAACTATTGAGATGGCTTTGTATGTCCGTCCGCACTTTTTCTTTCTGCCCTCATATCTTAAAGAAATACTGAGGCTAGAGGACTGCAAATTGTTATATTGGTCGTCCACCCTCCAATCATCAAATATACCAAATTGCAGCCCTCTAACCTCACTAGTTTTGATTTTACTTAAGGTTAAAGTTAGACATAATAGTGCGTCTGACATCTACATAAGACATGCCACCACAGGGCCGTGGTTAAAGTTTCATGGGCCGCCACTCTTACAACATTATACCGAGACCACTTAAGAGAGATCTATTTTCGATGGCCTTGATTATATGCTGTACAGAAAACTCGATTGCATTGAAGAAACTTCGGCACATTTTTTACTTGTTTGTTGATGCTAACAGATATACATATTCTTATTTCACATGAATACTTAAAGGTGTTACTTTTTATCCATTATGTTCTCAACATTATAAAGAGCGTTTGTATGTTTCACATTTTTTTATGTCTTTAGTTAGGCGACATCAATCTTTCATTTTATAAATAAATTAATTTCTTGTTTTCAAAATCACGCGACACGAAATATACTGAAGGATGTATCTCTTCTTACACATCACCTTACAGAAGGTTTGACAACTTAAGTAAGATATATATAGATTTTCGATTAAGAAAAATATCTTTTGAAGTCGATATTTTTTCCAAAACGTTCTTTCGCTGTTACTTATTTGCCTTTAATTTCAAGAAGAAAACTTGGAATCCCATTTCTTAATTTGTATACGTTAAACTGACGGTACATGTTTTCTTGTCCATTCTTGTTCTCACACACATACATACTTATATATACGAGTATATATAGATATATATATATATATATATATATATATATATATATATATATATATATATATATATATATGTATGTGTGGTATGTGTATATATATATATATATATCATATAGTATATATATATATATATATATATGATATATATATATATTATATCCTATATGTATGTATATTATATATATATATATATACATATAGATAATATTTACATATGTAAGATATAATGTAATGTTTACATAATAAAAACTATGGAATGTTAGTCCATATATATAAAATTACTAAAACTAAAGAGGTCAACCAGATTGCTTGCAGGAATGTGATGAGACTAGAGACGCTAAAGATGACGTATAATAAGTATGTAGGCTAAGAAAAAACATGCCGTCCAAAACCTGTAGTCATTCAATTGTTTATACACATAGTCCCAAGCTCCCTGCTTTGAGAACAACTACCTACCCCGACCTATTATTCAAACGGCCTACGTGATCTGGTAGTCGTGTCTCATTTCGATTTGTGTGTTCGTATGAACCTGTCTGTAGAAAGTTTTCCACAACAGCCACAGGGTAAATCTTCCAACAAAGCCCATCAGCAGTGGATCCCACTTCCCAACACTCACCGCTTCACTTGCCTCCATTTCAAGAGTAGTTTTGCGCCTGCTATATCTTATACTTTTTCCTCGATAGTCAGTCCCTTACAAAGTCAACATGTACTATATATATATATATATATATATATATATATAGTATATATATATATATATATATATATTATATATATATATATATACATATATATAATATATATATATATATATAGAGAGAGAGAGAGAGAGAGAGAGAGAGAGAGAGAGAGAGAGAGAGAGAGAGAGAGAGAGATATATATATATATATATATATATATATATATATATATATATATATATATATATATATATATATATAGGAGCTTCAGAAGGTGTCCATGATACAAACAGTAAAAGGAATCAAGTTTATTTTCAACGAAACGTTTCGCACATGAAACTTCTGTGCATCATCAGTCTTGTAAAAGAGCAAAGAGACACATAAATAACATTCAATGATATAAAACAAAGGAACTCACAAATATTAAAATAGTCTTAAAAATTAAAAATCAAAGTAAAAACAAAACAAAGGTTGTTAAGAGGAGAGAAGAACCCAAACACCAACCGTCCATAATATATATATATATATAATATGTATATATATATATATATATATATATACTATATATTTTAGTATTTATATATATATATATATATATAGATATATATATATATATATAATGCATATATATATATGCCATATATATACATATATGTATATGCATGTGTCTGCATCTATTTGCTAATAAAAGTACTTGTTCGTGCAGTAGGAAAAGAAAGTGCAAATGAAATCTGGAACGAATGAAATTTGCAGAGAAAAACGTTTATGATTCGGAATGGCAAACGGATATTGCAAAGAAATGCTAAAAAGATTCTGACAATATACAAGGAAAAACACAGCTGGATATCACCCAGGGTGGAGCAAAACTGAACATGAAATTCACCCATGAAATGTTTATGGTTGAAGTTGCTGAAGCTGAACTGTTGCCCTAGATTATCGACGATCAGAAATAACCGTTTCGCAGAAACTCGGCTGAAGTTTGTTTTTTGTGAAAACAGATGAACTGAATTCTGATTATGGTACGTGGAAAGAAAACAACAGTAAATTGTAGCAAGGCCTTGGCCAATGTTAGCAATAGTGGGATGTGTTAAAGAACTGCAAGTTAACAATTTTGTCCGTTTTAAATGTGGGCTAGCCACTACGTTTGTACCGTTTTGCAAAGGTTATTGGTGTGAAGGGAACTCTACGAGAAGTTTAATTGAAATGAGTGTTTGTTTATTTTTATTACCATATCTCTTGGTATTAAATGGAGATTGAAAAGGCAGTTTATAAAAATGAGTGGAATAATTGTTTGATAGTTTTAAGATCTGGCCTTAATTCCTCTTGAATATTGACAACAACGTGAGTATATATGAGAACCTGAAGTGTTTTGAAATTATGACGAAATACTAATCATAATCTGAATATGCTTTACATTTGGTGTGCACTTGATGACCTGCACATCCCACTATCTATCTATATATCGATCTATATATATATATATATATATATATATATATATATATATATATATATATATATATATATATATATATATATATTTAAGTTTCATAAGCTGGTTTTTGCGTGCTAAGATATGCTCTTGAGATTTTATTCTTACATTTGTGCATTTGATGGAGGCTTTTGAATTAATGTAACGTTATTTCTATATAACAGAAAAGTACATGCAAGTTTAGATAGTTTGCTTCTTCTTCAGTGTATATTTCTAAGACTACTTCAGCGAAACTCCGTAATATTTAATGTTTTACACTTTCCCAAAGTTTAGTTTCTTTGTGTATTTCATAAGTATATTTTTATATATTAAAGATATGTATATTATAATATATATATATATATATATATAGATATATATAGATATATATATATATATATATATATATATATATCTATATTATATATATATATATATATATATATGTATATGTATATATATTATGTATATATATATATATATATATATATATATATACATATAAGCATATACATATATTTATGTAAGCCTATATGTATATAAAGATAGATACACATACATACATAATGCATTGTCTGATGATCACAAATTCAACAAGGATACAGAATGATCACAATGAATACAAAGGAAAAGGAAAGGAAATGCAATAGAGTTCTTGTATGAGGTACCTATGAGATCATATCAGGTATATTATATTATATGTAGATATTTATATAATATACATACATACATACATACATACATGTAATAAACACAATGAATAGATAAGTAAAGAAAAAACGAAATATTAAAACAATAGTTGTTGTATGACGTACCTATGAGGTCATGGTCAGTTTAATTGCAAATGCGTTCGTTGTAAACCTATAATTATGTCTTGGTAAGGATGACTAAGAACGCGCTTTATTCCTTTGGATTTTCTGATTCCTAATTCAACCCGTGATCTGATGATACCAGGCGGTTGTAATCCTTCTTCCTTAGAGTAGTGTCTTCTTTGTGGGCTAGTCATTTTTTTGAAGAGAAACGACAATCACACACACATACACATACACACACAGACACACGTGTGTGTGTGTGTGTGTGTTATGTAAATGTTTGTGAATGGTTTGTGTTATGTATGTATAAGTGTATATGTGTGTTTGTATGTTTGCATATTTAAGCATTTTATATATGTGTAATGCAGTGTATGTCTTTATATAAGTATTTATTTATTTGTCGTTTTATGCGTCAGAGAGAGAGAGAGAGAGAGAGAGAGAGAGAGAGAGAGAGAGAGAGAGAGAGAGGAAAAAAAAAACTTTCCAAACGACCCCTCAGACCCTGCCCGTCTGAATTCAGTCTCAATCAGAAGTTGCCTCCACAAATAGCGACGTATGAGTCAAGTCGACGTTATCTTTGGACATCGGTTTTGTGTGTTAAAGTTCGTTCCTTTATATTAGAAACTTTTTATCACTGATTGGCTTTCTTAGAAATCTGGCCAATTCTTGTCTCGGGGAAACATTTGTCTGGTCTCCCTGTCATTATCTTGAAGTGTTTATAACCGCTAACGTTATAATCTCTTTACATTAAACGTCAGATTCTGCTATTTTATGTTTCATTGGAGTTGGAGTTTGCTACTTGATGCTCCGTAGGACTTAGAGTTTGCTTCTTTAGTCGCCGCGGGAGGAACGTTCATTTACAGGATTATTGCCATAGTGGTGGTTACAATGGAAAGCCTCAAAAGACCATAGGAATTGCTGGATAGATCTGACCTATCTACGAACTTCTGCTGTAGATCACATGATTCCCTTACACGATTTACTTCCATTCTTCCTATCTCTCCTATGGGAGACTAGATCTCCTTTTGGCGTATCCAGCTAAGCTGTTTTCTGGCCTTTGTATGAAAGAAAGCAGCTTATTGTCGGAATTGTTGTTCATAAAAGTTCCTTTACTCACTATATATAATTTTCTCCTTTAATTAGATATTAAACAAACCTTTGTTTTTAGCTGGCTATCCCATTGACGTAGCAAAAGTAATTTATTTGAATGGTCCTTAGTGTGCTAATGTGAACAGAAAGAAAGGATTTTTTTTTATTGATGATCATTATATTTCAGGTACGTTAAATTCTGTTTGGTATGATATTAAAAAAGGGCCAGAAAGCGCCGAGGGGCTCGCTTGGCAACTGCACGAAAGTAGGTCAGATTTATTTCTTTGTCCTTGGCTTTGCTCTGTGTAGAGACCAGAGTCAGCTTAAGGTTTTATTTGTCAGTTTATTACTAATGTAGGAGAGACTCGGCCAGACTTTGTTGCCTTTAAACGCGAGGAATGAGCTGACAAAAGTGCTTTTTATGCCTTCTGAATGAGGAAGTATAAGTTACAGTGGTCGGGACAGGGGATTTGTTTACATAGTTGTGGAGGATGTTTTTGTTTAATTTAGTCTTTGGCTCTTCTGTCTGTTTGACTGTTTTTCTATGTCTCTCGCTGTACAGAAGGGTAGAGCTGACAGTGCACCTCATGTTATGCACTGAAGGCATTACTAAAAGATGTTTGTACCGTCCCTTCGACCCCAGGCTGCATCCACCTTTTAGCCTTTAATTTTACTCACCTTCCCGCTAATGTTCTTCAGTCTTGCTGTCCAACTTTTCTAACAATTCGATATGTTGCTGTTCAGTAACTCCAGCTCCCTCTTCTCAATGTCTTAAGCGCCGAAGGACTAGCGAAATTTAGGCTGGCATGCTTGAATTTCATAAACAACGTCTCTCTCTCTCTCTCTCTCTCTCTCTCTCTCTCTCTCTCTCTCCACGTACACACATTCTTTATATATATATATATATGTATGTATGTATATATATATATATATATATATATATATATATATGTATGTATATATATATATATATATATATATATATATATATATATATATATATATATATATATATATATATAGAGAGAGAGAGAGAGAGAGAGAGAGAGAGAGAGAGAGAGAGAGAGAGAGAGAGACCTTACATCTTGTTCGGGTTGCCCCAGGTCCCTCAGTGTGAGGCACCTCTAATGCTACCAGAGAGCTGCTAGTGCATCTTCCGGTATATTTTGCATCTTCCAATCTTGGATGGTCTGGGATGCAGCTTAGACATTTGTCCGAGCTTATTCTTAAAACACATCTACGCTCACTTCTGATATATTCCTCAGATGAGCTGGCAACGCATTGAATAGACGCTGCATTGTCGATGCTGGTGCGTAGTGGATTAATGTCCTGTGTGCTTTCCTTATTTTTCCTGGTATAGTTTTGGGCACTATTAATCTTCCTCTGCTTTGTCTTTCTGATATTTTAGCTCCATGATATTTTCGTCAATTCCGTCTATCTGTTCATGCATGAATTCATCATGTAGTCGTTCTCTCTCCTTTCTAGACCTATAATTTGTAAAAATTGTAGTTTCTTTCCCAGTAGTCAAGATCCTTAACTTCTTATATTCTAGCTGTAAAGGACCTTGGTACACTGTCTATTTGTGTTTCAATATACTTTTGATAGTGTCGGTACCATATCATATTGCAATATTTAAGTGGACTATGAACATACGTTTTATAAAGCATAATCATGTGTTCAGCTTTTCTTGTTTTGAAGTGCCGTAAGAACATTCCCATTTTTGCTTTACATTTTGCCAATAGAATTGCTATTTGATCATTGCATAACATGTTCCTATTCAACATCACACAAAGGTCTTTAACTGCTTCCTTATTTGTGATTGTCTCGTTATTAGGTCCCTTATATACATATAGCTTTCCTTCTCTATCTCCATAATTTATTGATTCAAATTTATCAGAGTTAAATACCATCCTATTTACCTCATATACTTTGTTAATGTCTCTTTGTAGCGCGTTCCTATCTTCACAAGTAATTTCTCTACTTATTCATGTGTCATCGGCGAAACTACTCACTACCGAGTACTTAACATTGCTGTCTATGTCTGCAATCATAATAACAAACAGCAATGCAGCTAACACCGTACCTTGTGGCACACCGGATATTGCCTTAGCTTCATCCGATTTCTCATCGTTTGCAATAACTATCTGTTTTCTGTTGTGTAAAAAATTCTTTTAAACCATCTCCTACTTTGTCCACTATATTATGTTTTCTAATTTTCTTCGCTAATATATTATGGTCTACCTTGTCAAAAGTTTTTGCAAAGTCTAGATAAACCACATCTGTTTCTTTTCCGTTTTTCATATTTTTGTATATGTTCTCACAGTGGACTAACAGTTGGGTTTGTGTACTTTTACCGGGTACAAAACCATGTTGTCCTATGTTAAACAAATTATTTTTTATTAAATGTTTCATAATATTTTTCTTCATTACCCTTTCATACACTTTCATAATATGTGATGTTAGACTCACATGCCTATAATTACTTGCCTCTAGTCTTGATCCACTTTTGAAAGGGGTAATATATGCTAATTTGTGCGCATCATAAATCTTGCCTGTATCTACACTTTGCCTTAATAATACTGCAAGGGGCTTTGCAATAGAATTAACTACTTTCTTTAACAAAATAGCAGGGACACCATCAGGCCCAGCTGCTGCTCCATTTTTAATTTCATTAATAGCCTGCACAATATCGGCTTCATTAATATCTATGTCTGATAAATATTCACTGTTTTCATCCCATTTTTTCTGTATCATTATCTTCATTATCAATTCTAGGGGTAAATTTTCTCTTATATCTTTCTGCCAATATGTTGCATATTTCCTTTTTTTCATTCGTTAATCTCCCTTCAATTCTTAGATGGCCTATCTCTATTCTTCTTTTATTCATCTTTTTTGCATGCGAGTACAATAGTTTGGGGTTTTGCTTGATATTTACTAGAGAGAGAGAGAGAGAGAGAGAGAGAGAGAGAGAGAGAGAGAGAGAGAGAGAGAGAGGTATATATATAATGTATATATAGGTATATATATATAACATGTATAATGTATAATATGTATATACATGTCTGTGTTTGTATGTTTGTTTGTTTGTTTGTTTACGTGTGTGTGTAATGTGCGTGTCTGTGTGCATTTGTTTCCCGCGTCATTATTCCAGTAAGAATTCATCCTAAGAAAAGTTGGTCTGGAGTTTCCTTTAGTGTTAATCTCTTCTTTTTTTCCTGACCTCCTCCTTTTACCCATTTTGGTTGCCCGTTCAATCTCACCGGCCTTTGCAAGAGAAGAAATCCATTGTACATATTTTTTTAGGGGACCTTTCTTCTGTACATTCCTTCCTTGTTATCGTCTTGATTTCTTTACCGTCCCTTCGTGTTTGTGTTTTATCTTTTATCTGCTCTTTCTTTCTTGATCGTTAAGATTTTACGAATCGGGATTTCCTTTTGTTACTGTTATAGTTTTCTCGTTCCTTTTTATTATTCTTTTTCCAATACCCCTCATGATATTTTTTCCAGTTCTTTGTATATATATTTTTAGGGACCGTTTGTTTTGTCATAGCATACTGGTTTATTTGTTACTATGTTTTATCTTAAACATTCTTGAACGATTTGCTTACTTCGGACTATTTCTTAATTTGTTTTTCGATTATTTCTAAAAAAAAATGTATGTTTTTATCTCGTTTTTTCTAGTCTCCTAACTTTTGTCCCCTCTTTTGGAGGTCTTTCGATATACATTCTACATTTCACTCTGTAGTTTTATCTCTTTTCTGTATTCTTTTATTTAGTTGGCAGTTTTACTTTGTGATATCACATTGTATCACTTTTTATCACCTCTCTCTCTCTCTCTCTCTCTCTCTCTCTCTCTCTCTCTCTCTCTCTCTCTCTCTCTCTCTCTCTCTCTCTCTCTCTTTGCCGACAGATTCTCGGGTGTTTATTGCTTTTGCAGTTTCCTCCCCTGGGATTATTGTTTTGCAATGGCATGCCTTGAGAGATTGACCTTGTTTTTCAACTTGAAACCTTTTATTCTTTTTATTTTCGCAAGGAGCATACGTCGATCTCTGTGATGAATAATCATCGAGGAATAACACTCCGATACGTTTTTCTCTTGTGTTTATGCCCAAATTTTGCCAAGTGATCTTCTAAGCTTGTATGTTCAGTATATAAGTTCGGATCGGATATGTTTTTCCTTATACAATATTATAAGAGTTTACGCAACGTTATGAATAGAAGCATCCATACTAATGCACAGATACAGCTATGCACGCTTACGCACACACTACATTCACGGACAAACATATGCGTGAATGTGTGTATGTATGGATGTATGAGTAAGTGTGGAATGAGGGAGTGTTTGCGTGTATGCTTTCGCTTGCATTAATAACTACACTGTACTCTCAATTCCCTATTAAGACATTGATGACTTCGTTTCTTTGGCACTGTTCTGTTAAATAATGGTTCATACTGGAAGAAGAAGCTCTACATATGCCATAGGAAATCGATATTGAGCACAGGTGCACATAGATGAGAGTACGTCCGTTTGTACATGCATTTCTACAGTTAAATATATTTCTTAATTTCATACTTATACACCATCCCCTCTCTCACACACACGCACAATATATATATATATATATATATATATATATATATATATATATATATATATATATATATATATATATATATATATATATATATATATATATATATATATATATATATATATATATATATATATATATATATTTATATATATATATATATATATATATATATATATATATATAGTGATATAAATGTGTTTGTGTTATGTTTATAACTATATAGTTTGGTTTTATACGAGTATAAATAATCTGTGGGTTCCATTGTTACTGGAAGAAATTTCAGTTGTCTCCATGTCTCTTGGAAGAACCCAGTTTGTTGCCGGAGACGAAATTTCTTTTCAGAATCCCTCGACCGACGAGAAATTCCTCTGCCGAGGAAATGTTTTAAGAGGGTCTGAATTTCTTTTTTCCTCTTAAAAAAAGGCAATTGTTGAAATGAAATTGAGAATACGTCTGAAATATCCTTTGTTGCGTCTGTGTTTTTTTCTTTGTTTGTTTGTGCGTAGTTAGTTTAAAGGGTAATTGTTGTTGTCTATGTATCATGTTTGTAAAATGGGACGATATGCAGAAGTGAAAATGAAGTCATTTGCAGCTCTCATTCAGGCCAGGGGAATGATAAAGAAAAGGAAATTGTAAAAATAATTGTCCAGGGCCTGGATATCAACCTCTCGTTTTGACATAACTTATTGTTCCGATTCGCTGTAATGGGTGCATACCATTCTTCATTACCCCAGTCAATTCGATGTATCGTTTTGAGTTAAAACTCCCTGAGAAATTGTGCAACTGATGGTTCAGACTTCATCCAGGGATTAACTTCATTTTAATTTATGAAAAATAGACTCTAATTCTAATATGAAACCTTTGTCTTTTTTTAGCCCGAGGTAAAGTCAAGTCTTGAAAGCCAGTGACTTTATTTTCCTAGATATATTATCCTGTATCATTCTCGGCCTTTAGAAAGCATTCTTCCAAAACTTCCACGGAGCTGCTTCCATTGAAGTAGCTTCTAATGGCCCATATGCCTTTGTTGAATATCCTTTTTCAAAGTGCCTTTGTCTGCATATCAGTGGTTCCTCCTCTCACCTCCTCCTACCTCGGTCTCCTTTAAAACTACTATTGAATCACTTACACCCTTCCACTACCCCCACCTAACCTTTCCCCTCCCTGCTTATCCTGTACTATCCCGTCCCCCCTCCCCCCACGGCCTTCGGAGTTTGCTTTAGATCTGGGGACTAGGCATAATATACCTTGGCCCACATTGTTTTAATCTTCCCTCATTATTTCCCTTTATGCAGCATCCCATTATTTTAGTTTTCGAAATTACCTCCATTTATCCATCCTGGCGCCATTCCGCTCGTGGCAGCGTTTTCTTACGACACATTCAGCAATCTGGTGCATTTCTTCGGCTTCTGTTTTTCCCCCGGAAATTATACTTATGACAAGGTTTCTTTTTGCTTGTTTGACCAACTCTCTCTCTCTCTCTCTCTCTCTCTCTCTTCTCCTCTCTCTCTCTCTCTCATGCACACACGCAAACGCAAATTTTTTCTCAATTGATGTGTATTTATAACTGTTAATAAAGAAAGATAGTGGGGACTTTTAGTAAAGGGAATGGAATATTTTTCTGTTACGAGTAAGATCATTTAAACATGCTCACATAGATTTACTACTTTTCTACTTCAGGTGCATGCAGTCAGGGATTTTTATTTTTATTTCCTAAAGCAATTTTCTTCATTTCTCCTCCTTCCCTCCCAAAGACTCGGGCCAACATGATAAGGTTTACCATGACCTCTCATATTTTAGAGCCGACAATCGATATTTCTGAGAACCAGCCCAGACTCGCCATACACTTTTCCATCATTCGTTGTTGACGTAAGTGATTCGAGTCATGATTTAGTTTACAATAAATGCACTGAAGTCAAGAATGCGGAACCAATTAATGAGAATAGTGGTATAATACACATGGAAGGGACAGGGTCGCCTTTCCGTTGTGGAGTCCTTACAAAGAGAGCAATTATTTTTATTTTTTCTGCGAATGAATACAAATTTCAACTCTGATTACTATCCCAAATAGCTTTCTGTCTCGGCTCATGTGACATTTAACTCAGATCTACGATTGTGGTATTTTATAATGGGAAAAGTATTATTATTTTATTTCGATTGGCAGTGTACTCATCAGATAATTATTATAAACTGATAACTTTCTATGTATAATTATGTTCGTATTTGATTAGGGTCATCGACGGCTTTGCATTACATCTTTTCGCTCTGTAACTACCAGATCAATATCGGGGGAAGTTTTGCGTGTTCTATTACGACTGTCGTCTAATCTCTCCTCTCTAGACCTTGCACGGAAAGGTTCCTTTCTCTCTCTCTCTCTCTTTCTCTCTCAGGATATTATATATATATATATATATATATATATATATATATATATATACTATATATATATGTATTTATGTATATGTGTGTGTATATATACTATATATATATATATATATATATATATTATATATATATATATATGTATATATTATATATATGTATAATATAGTATATATATATATATATATATATAGATATGTACATAATTATTAATATAGTATATCTATATATATATAATATAATATATATATAGTTTATGATATTATGTATGTATGTATGTCTGTCTATCTATCTATCTATCTATCCTATCTATCTAGTCTACTATCTATATATATATATATATATAATAGCGTAATATGTGTATGTATATATATATATATATAGCAAATAAAATATATATATATATATATATATATCTATATATATATATATATATATATAATATATATATATCAGTTCAAGCTACAAATGTCCTTTAATATCTAAATTCACTTTACCTCCCAAATGATATATTTTCATATATGTACCGAAGGGGAATTTTTTATTGATAATAATTTCGTCCCCCCATGGGATCGAACCACCGTCCAAGTGGACGGGGACTGTCCTGATTTCGTCCCCGTCCACTTGGACGATGGTTCGATCACATGGGGGGACGAAATTTATTAATCAATTAAAAAATTCCCCTTCGGTACATATATGAAAATATATCATTTGGGAGGTAAAGTGATAGATATAAATATATATATATATCCTTAAAAGTCGCCTTTTCCTCGAATAGTATAGGAGAAAGAATGGCTCTGGAGGGCTTTAATCTTTCAATTCTTAGTAGGTCTCTCTGGATGGGGTTATTGGACCCATTTCCTCATCACTACCGTGGCTGCAGCCATTACAGCTGACTATCCAATCAACAGGGGCGCATTGGATTTTTTTTTTCCGGGAAATAGTCCAGTCGTTCCCCTTACAGTCTCTTCAGGTTGTTAGGCGCTGTGCCACGAGGACATACTATAACATAGGTTAGTTCACACACACACATACACACACACACGCTAACACTATATATATAGGCTATATATATATATATATATATATATATATATATATATATATATATATATATGTATATGTATGTATGTATAGTGTGTGTGTGTGTGTGTGTTTGTATGTGTGCATCTCAATCATGTAGACAAGTTCTTTTGAAATTAAATATTTCTTAAATGTTCTTTCGTCGAGCTTTCGCCTTTTATCATATATTACGATTTTGCTCTGCTAATTTTTGGTGTTATTTTATATGCAAGAGCAGGGAATGTTATTCTGCTGAACGTTGTTTCCATGCAGGTTACTTCGTGCCTCATGTCTTTGGAGAGTTTGTTTTATTTATGTTATTATTATTATTTTTTTTCAGATGTGCTTCTCTCTCCTCTATTTGTATAATTCAATGATATATGAGAGTATTTTTAGTTTCTCTCTTTAATAAAAGTCTTTGCCTATCATGATATAGTGAATTAATTTATTATCATTTTTATTTTTATTTTTCATTGCAATGTTTTCCTAAATGTGTATTGCGCACAAGGCTTGAAAGAATTCCTGTTAGAGGTGTATGTATATTTAACCATTTGTCTTCGTAAGAAATTACATATTGGTAGTGATGCAATTATGGTTTGATGGGTTTTCTGTGAGTTCGATTTTCCTTTATTATTTAAAAGTTGTCTTTAGGGCATGGTTGAAAAAAATTGTCTTATTTATTAAAAATAAAACAAGATCAAAGTCTTAAACCAGTTTTTCTCTGTTGGCAGGCTTGTCAGATTGTTCGAAATTTCCTTGACAGGTTGTTATTTTTCAAAACTAGGTCTTTGTATGAGTGAAAATGACTTTTCCAAGGATATACGTTCAGTGTATGTTTGCCATTGAAAGCAACTGACATTTAAAAATGAGTAAAACTCTTGTTCTTTGTTGAAAGAATAATTTAATTTCACTATTTTGTATCTCCCTGTCGTTGCCTAGCAAAGGGAACAGAGCTCCTACGTAGGTCCCCAGTGGCTCTGATGAGCTTTGGGAGCTAAGTCGGCGTCTTTGATGAGCTCTCGGAGCCGTCTATTGTCGTTCCCATTGATTCGGTCTGTGCCAAATGACAGTTCTCATCCTTTGCGTCTTGCGATTAGCGTTTCGCTCCAGTTATGCCTTTTGTTGTCGCTTCTTGCATAAACACACCTCTCCTCGATAAACATCTTGAAGAGCAGAATCTCTCTCTCTCTCTCTCTCTCTCTCTCTCTCTCTCTCTCTCTCTGGTGTTCCTCACATCGAAGCCCAACAAGCCCAAGTTCTGTCGTTCTTTAATTTCGTGTCCACACCAAACATCAGAATCGAGTTCTGAAAATGTATGTTTATCGGACGTAGACTCAGGTATGCGCACCAACTTGCGCAGTGAACTAAGGAAAATTGCTTCGTTTTGTTTTGCCACATTTGGTGAAAATGAGGAATAAAAAAATTGGAATTTATGAATAGCACTGATTGAAGAATGAAGAAGTGGAAAATTGGATAAGTAATATACTTGTATCGTTTTATGTAAGGAAATAAATTCACTGAACGATAAAAACAGCGGGAGGCTGTCATTACAACAAATACCCCAGTCAGCCGATATCCAACTTGAGCGAAATTTTGACGGCAAACAAAGTCACTGATAGACACCGGAAAGAAAATCGGAACTTTTAGCGGAGCTAATGAAAAGACCGGATATAATCCAGGACATCAAAGTGAGCGAAGTCGATTGGAAATAGAAAAACAACATTCATTTGGGGGAAGGACTGACGTCATAATATCGTCGCCAACCAAAAACGAGAGCCAGGAACTATAAGCTTCCTACATTTAACGAAGTCAGTGAAGAAATTGGAAGTTAGGGAAGCCTTCTCTGGCCATTGTATACATAGGCCTTAGGCCTGTGCCTAAAGTAAATAGCCTGGCGGGCTTCCCTCTTCCAAGAGTAAATGGGGAAAGATAATCGGTGTCTGAGATAACTTGAGCCGGTGTTGTTACTTCATTTCCTTTGAGATTAGTTGCTGGTATGTCACAGGAACCCACGGACGTACGAATTCACTTCCAGAGGCCGATTCTTCTTAGGAGTTTACACGTAAAACACACACACACACGCTCATCCATGTGTGTGTGTATATCCTATTATATATATATATATATAATATATATATATATATATATATATATATATATATCGTGTATATATATGTATATATATGTATATATATATATGTATATATATATATATATATTATATATATGTTATATAATATATATTTTATATAGTAACATGTATGTATGTGTGTATTCATGTATGTATGTATATACTTCAACGAGGAATGTATCCATATAATCCTTAGTTTTAAAGTCAGAGTAGCAAAATCTTTAAATAGTTAGTCGGCCATTTTGGTTGCGGTTGCTTCGAAATACGCTTTATTTTACCACCAGAAGCGTTCTTTGGTAGACAGGTTCTGGAGATCCATTTAATCAGAAATTACGGACATTTTACCTTCCTTTCGTACGCTACTCTCTTCTCCAGATACTACAATTCAAACTTTATGAAAATGAAAATTTCGCCCATCATAAGTTCATTATTCGCGTAGAAAGAAGTAACAAGTCGGCCATCTTCAATAAGGTCGGTAATGAACCCGGTTTTGCTTTATAACAACAAATCTTAGTTGTTAAAATTTGTCGTTTATTCACAACGGTTTACTCAAATATTTAACATTTATATTTATATATATATATATATATATGGAGTATATATATATTTATATATATATAATATATATACATATTATATATATATATATAGATATAGATAGGTATGAGAGAGAGCGAGAGAGAGAGGATAAGAGCGAGAGAGAGAGATTATGTATAATATTTAAGGTGGAAATGTATAATTTAGATACGCAATTGTGTTGATATTTTTCCCTTTAGATTCAGAGGGATGGTTCGTATTCATCTGAGGTCTAATTCATATAGCGTGCCGTTTTGATAGTCGTAAATCGCAAAATCAGAGCAATCTCTCAAACGATTAAAAGGTGTTAACCGTTTCATAACAATCAAACACTTTTGAGTGGAATTTGTTAAAAATCACTTACATGTTTATTAAACAGAGAAACAATGAACATTATTCATCAGTGGACAGGTAACACATTATAGTTATTCTTGCAACTTATCGTTAATAAAATCCATCTTAGGTGTTCAAGTATATACCCACACGCTGAGCTCCTGGCCATATTGTTTACTCTCCCCTCAGGGCAATAATGGCACTTACAAAATGGGAAAGTACGACCTGAACTGGCCCGTAAAGTTTATTTAGGAACTAATAAACACACGAAGCAGCTTTTACTTCACCAAAGTCTTGGTCGTGACCGAATGAAATTGAGCATAAATTTGGAAGCTGCATGACATAGGTGGAACCCAGACTGAGGCTTAAATGCAA
>NC_087205.1:81099451-81106951 GCF_015104395.2 Macrobrachium nipponense
CAAACGTAATACATGTAAAGCATCAAAAGCACATTTAACGTATGGACAAACACACATACTATATATATATATATAGATATATATATATATATATATATATATTATATATATATATATATATATATAGTATGTGTCCATACGTTAAATGTGCTTTTTGATGATTTACATGTATTACGTTTGTATGTATTTATGTATGTATGTATGTAAATATATATATATATATATATATATATATATATTATATATATATATATATATATATATATATATTGTGTTTACGTATGTGTGTACATGTATGTACGTGTGTGATTTATATTATACGTATATATATAATATATGTATGTATGAATGTAGATATATATATATATAACTTAATTATATATATGTATTATAATATATATATATATATATATATATATTATATAATATATATACACATGTGTGTGTGGAGAGAGAGAGAGAGAGAGAGAGAGATCCGTTCTTTATGTGATGCTTAATTCAAAAACGTTATCTCTACCAATTTACGCCCTTTATTTAAACAAGGGATGAGGTTGCAAATCTTGTCTTAACGGCCTCTTTCCTCCCCCGACGCAGAATTTGTAGGCCACGTGCAAGACAGACGATAACAGCGTCCCATTTTATGCCCATTATTCACAAAGAAATGTGGGGTTGCAATATTACCCATCCAGTTCTTTCGGGTATATACGCAGGATATTTCATCCTTCATACAGTTCAGAGTATAATTGTTATTTTCTTGGACGATTCGAGTTTGCTCCCACTTTTTTCCCGTGTTTTTAACTGTTTCCATGAAGCCTGTGCCACATTAAGCCCCTTGGGTTCCCCAAGCCATTGGTGCTGTCCTTTAAAAGAAGCAAAGAGAGAAAAATGATGAGAGATCTTAGAGACATCACGTCAGAGCAAACCTTTAGATCACATTCAAGAGGAAGATCTCCGTCGAGTCTTGCAAGTTCTGAGGAAGAAGTGTCGCCACATTTTAACTTTCCCTTTCAAGGCCGGGGAAAAGTTGCACGGACTTTGAAAGCATTCAGACATGCATCACTGCGAGAGTAGAAGAGCGCAAGCACTTGTCTTACTTAGAGCGTCTAGGATCCTCTGGGACGTATTCATTCCCAAAAGGAGAGGAGATCCAGCTCGATGATTATGCGCGACCTGGATTTCTTTTTCTCTCCAATTTCCCACTTTACTTTGCATAATTAGAATATCACGTCGTTATGGCCACGACTCATGGCAGGCACTGCAGCTGCTTCTGAGGAGATTTGTCAGGAAAGGTGAATAACGAGTTCAAATTCATTCTGTACCCAAATTGAATAATAGATTTTAGTTGTATCGCTGATGCACGTTCCATTCATTGTATATATTTTGACAAACGTTTCCTCGCATGATTGAATAAAACGAAGATCTGAAAAATCAAATGAATAAATTTTTGTTTGACTGAGCTGTGTAATCGATAATTATACAGTCTCTCTCTCTCTCTCTCTCTCTCTCTCTCTCTCTCTCTCTCTCTCTCTCTCTATATATATATATATATATATATATATTATATATATATATATATATATATATATATATATATATATGATATATAAATATATATATATATAATATATATATATATATATATATATATTATATATTATATATATATATATATATATATAGTATATATATATATATATATATATATATATATTATATATATATATATATATATATATATATATATTTATATATATATAATCTTTTTCCAGATATATATTATTTTTAACTGCACAATACATCTGAATTTGGAGTTCGAGGATACGTAATTACAGAGAAGAGCAAGCATGGGTTAAAGCAGCATGCTGCCGATTTACACTGTGCTTGAATTCACTGTTATGTATGGCAAAAGTAAACGATGCATGTTTTGCAGTTGGAGCTGACTTGGATGTTCATAAAATACTTCCAGAACCAAGTCATGATTCTTTTTGTTTTAACCAGTCCTGTTTGTATCGTTGTTTGTGGTGTTTCTAAACAAGCTACAATTTCATTTTCTGAATGTCATATTTACTTATTTTTATTGTTTCCTAACTTATGTATTCTTAAAATAATAATAATAATAATAATAATAATAATAATAATAATAATAATAATAATAATAATAATAATAATAATAATAATAATAATAATAATAATAATAATAATAATAATTTGTTGAGACTGCTATTTCGTCTACTGCTAATGATAATAACATTGACTAATTTTCATTACTCCACTTCTTTTAAACACTAGGAAATCTTTTGGTAGTCTTTGGAAGTTATCCGAGCACTTGCCTAAAGAACAGATTTTTTGGACAGATATGATGTTGGCGCTTTATGGTAAGGTTTTATAAATTTTGAATGCCCTTAATCCATACGAGAAGTCAAAAGTATTTCGTCTTTCGAGTTTTTGAGGGCTGGTAAAGGGTGAGGCCTTTTGGTTGCCATAATGATTTATACATAACAATATTTGTTATATAATGTGAGTTGAATATTACCTGACTTCAAACTTAACTTTTTAAAACTAACAGAAATGATTCTTCAGTGGATGAAATTGATGAATATTGAATTACTAAATGCAATGTAGGAATGATTATTTTAACTCTAATAGACATTTTAATATTATTAGGCCAAGGGGACTTGCTGTCTTACATCCTACTGAATTGAGAACGAATGCACTAGAAAATAAGTTTTACACAAATTATTGAAAAGCCAGCACTCACGTTTTTTCCCCCTCTGATAATATTTAACTAGGGGGATGGATGGAGGAATGATTTGAATATCAAAATTAAAATCTACGTAATATTAGAATTTTACACTTTTGTTAATAAAATATACATTATCTTAATGTTGTGTTTTCTACTACTAGACAAAAAATTGGCTTCTAACAGAACAGAAGATGACGACGATATTTGCCATATTTTAGGGGACGTAAAACAGAACAGCCATGAGGTTCCATTTTTGAGGTGAATGCAGCATCAACCTATACAGTAGCTGTTTCCCGGAAAAGGAAGATTGAAAGCGAACAACTCATGATAAATGATACTTTGTTTCCGCGTGAAAAGTCGAAATGGATCCTTTCTGTATCCTCGGAAACCATAAAAAATCCTCTTTGAGCTTTATCACCGGAAAGACAAAAGTTCTGAAGTGGATGTACAAAGGAGCTTTTCATATTTTGGCAGGCCGAGAGTCGCTGAAATATGATCAGACTTAAATCTGTCAATAAAACCCATAAGGACCCTATAGCAAATACGGTTTGGTTCAAAGGGAGAGAGTAAAAGCCCCCTTTTCATTTTTTCAGCGTTGGAAATGGAGCCAACACTTAGATTCTCTATAGCACCTCACAAAAGAATGATGTGAAGTTTTTGGCGACCCTTTTAGGATAAATAAGTGGATATACGATGAGTGCAATTAGGTTCAAAATCTGAGCGCTAATAATGATAATAAAAATAGTGTTTTTAGACATGGAATTTTCATAGTTATTACAACGGCAACGTCAGGAATTGTCATTAGCTTTATGAAAACCTTCAAGGGTTACTTTAGGGTTATAGATCACCCTCAACTCCCTCCGCAACCTTCTTCGTAAGGGTAGAGAGGGTATTGACCCATTACTTCGACGGGGTGTCTGGTCTCCTAGGGATGGAAACATGAGCAGTGCATCAAGGCCAAGGTTAAAGTAAGTTGGGAATAACGTTTTGTTTTCTGAGAGAGAGAGAGAGAGAGAGAGAGAGAGAGAGAGAGAGAGAGGCGAGGGCAGCGGCAGCTGATGTGAACACTGAAATAGACTTTAGTAAGGATGAGTCCTCCTAGGTAGCAGCAGTCACGGATATGATCCAAGATTTATTTCTTGAAGAGAACGGTGAAAAGCCATGCAGTGGACAATCAACCCATGTGGTCAACGTCAGTTAAAGTGATATCTTACATTTTCTACATTATCATTCTTTAATATCATCATTGGAGCGATCAGATATCTTTAAAGTAAAAATTCCATTATGAGACAAAAGCAATATATCCTGAAGTACAGCTTTGTGTAAGCTTTTAACCACGTTACACTTTGTGCGTGTAAGCATGTTTCTCTATAGGTTAAGGTTTTTGACATAATGGATTAAAATGCAGTCACTTGATTAGTAAATAATAGATAAACAACGGATTGTGATTTCCGCTACCTGTCATTTAATGCCCACACCTTTCCAACACATATAACATGGGTATACTGAATATAAACCACATATTGTTGGATAATGTATATGATGAAGATATATATATATATATATATCTTCATCATATTCATCATGTGTAATATATCGATCTATTTATCTCATTATAAATCTATATGTCTGCCCCATCGATATATATATATATATATATATATATATAATAATATATATATATATATATATATATATATATATATATGTATATATATATGTATATATATATATATATATATATATATATATATATATATATATATATATATATAGTTGCATTAAGAAACGTTACGGTCTCCTGTTTCTAGCAAAATGTTTGGGAAGAGTTGCCAGCTCCATGCTGTCCCGCACTCTTGCTAGAACCCATTACAATCGTATAATCGCAAGGTGCATAATTCATTGCTTAAGTCAAAGTGCAAAGATTTTTGACGGACCATGCCCAAACGTAGTCTTCATCAGAAGGAACCTTTATCGTCCCGTTGATATATTATTCATTGTAAGCGATAAGCTACATGAACTCTGTGTGTGTATGTGTAAATCATGTATATATAGTTATATATATATAATGGATAATATATATTATATATATATATCTATCGATGGGCAGACATATAGATTTATAATGAGATAAATAGATCGATATATTACACACACACCACACACACACACACACACACACACACACACACACACACACACACACACACACACACACACATATATATATATATATATATATATATATATATATATATATATATATATATGAATGACGTTTCTAACAAATTTATTATCATTTAAATACTCGTGAACATATTTTTGTTACGTTTCCAAACATTATGTTATTAAATTTATATGCTAGCCCGTATGTTTACCTTATGTTTAGTCGAGTAGAAAATAAAATTTTATATTTTTTCTTATTTGTAATATTACGTGGTCATTTCTATTCAGTGTTTACCCTCCAAAAGGTTTAATATCTTTGTAATGGCCCACATCAGACTTATGAGAATGAATGCGTTTCGAGTGTCAAATTTGTAAAGAAATTTTGTTTTTGTTTTTTGTCCAAATAGCTGCTGTTTGAAATGCATTTAAACCCCGTATCTCGTGATTCATTACAACGCGCAAAATTAATCCTTTGTTCGAGTGTAAAAGATATTTAGCCGTCAATTACATTTATGATTGCTTGCTGTGAGTGTAATTCCTGTATTCTGCATTAAAATCCAATGCGCTCTCCGGCCCAAATGCATGAAAATTCCTCCAGGGGAAATTAGTTTTGCTAAAAACGACAAACTAATTAAGGGTTTACTTTTTTGTTGTGCCATAAAATCCCTATTTATGAGATTGCTGTAGACCACTGCCTTTTGCCAAAGGCAGATTCATGCGGAGTTATGTTCCAGGTTGGTCTCTTTGAATTAGGTGACCGGTTATGGATTCGGTTTCTGTTAATAAATTTCCATAAGATTTCCATGTGGGGTTTCTCCCCCCTTTACTCTCATTATATTCTTTGCCATATGTTGCCATTTTTATCATGTATCCCCTCTTTCATTATCACCCTTTTCTGCTTATTATCAAGCTGTATAAATAGTTGTAACGCGTAAAATTAAATTTTAGTTTCTGCAATATAATGAAGAATAGTTGTTATGCTGATTAGATTCGGTAGTAATACATTTATGCTCGCTCTCTCTCTCTCTCTCTCTCTCTCTCTCTCTCTCTCTCTCTCTCTCTCTCTCTCTCTCACACACACACACACATAAAATAGAACCTCCTTGAAAGTATGCATGTTTTTTAAAATATTTTTCAAACTCCATATGAATAAGACGTCATTTTTGTGTTTCTTGCGTATATTTCCCAAATATATCAGGGTAAAATAATTACAGCCGATTGACGGTCATACTCTATATTTTTAAACTACACAAAACAAATAAAACCGAATGTAGAACGGTGTCAATGAATCATTCTGTTTTTTCTCCTATGTATTATCCAGATCTAACGTGGCTAATGATTGATAACAATGGCACTAATTGTCAAGATTCAGTGATCTCTTTTCTTTTAATTATTCTTCTGATTCATGATAATTTTCTTACTCAGTATTGTTCAATTTTAAAGAGCTTTATGTGTTTGCCACCTTATTGACAAATAAAGGTTGCTGAAGTTTAAACTGGAATTTTATTGCCATTTTCAGGTTTTTTCATTTTCTCACATTTTCTTACTTCATTGTAGTCTGATAGTTATCTTCCCCTGTAATCGAAGTCCCATTTTAGTTATCTCATTCATTCACATTAAAAAATTCTTAGCTCCCTTCTGTCCCTTCTTAAACTTCGTACACCTTGAAGGTCCTTGCAAAAGCTATCATTCATTCCACTCCACCCCAGTCATTCTCATTCATTCCAAGCCCTACCGGTAATTGAATGTTTTTTTGTTCCCTTACCCAATGTCAAATTACCTACTCTTCATTCCCAAATATTCTTATTTTTGTGAATTTTAGCACCAAAAATTTTCATCTATCACTTTTCTCCAATGATTCTCATTCCGTTTACTACTTCCTATTTCCTCATGCACCCCCCCCCCCCTACAGTTTTAATTTCTACCTCTCTCTTTTAATGATGTTCTTGTCTTCCACTTTGCTTCAGCGAATCTCACTCAATCAGTTCCATTGATACTTAAGTTCTTTACTCTCCTTCAATAATTGTTATCCATATCAATAATGCTCTACTTTTCATTTCGGTGAGCATCATCCCATCCCTTCAAATCGGATTTAAAAAAGTTCCTTCATAAAGCAATTTTTTTTTTATTATAAAAAAGGGAGAGTTTTAACGTGCTTTCTTCGTCGTTGAATAGCATGATAGAATAGCCAGGTTTGCATTTCCTCGCATTTAGATGCTTTTGGTGTTCCATTACCTCACTTCGTGCGATTTACATACATTTTTACTTGGTGTTTTATTTAGGAATATTATTCACTTTTATTCGTTTTATTCACATCATTGGCACTAACTTACAAAAAGAGAAAAATCGTTATTTTACATGAAATCTTTTTATTTCCTAGGATTCTTAAGGATATATTTGTATGATATCTCAGCATTAATACTGTTTATATGCTGCTTATGTTATATTTTTATAGTAGAAATAATAGTCGTTTTCTTTTACCATAATTGTAAATTTGCATAATTTACATGGTATGATAAGAATCACGAAAGATGTAATTTATTCTTATACTACGAAAGTTAAAGATTTATCATCCTTATTCAATGTTCATA
>NC_087205.1:81111951-81114451 GCF_015104395.2 Macrobrachium nipponense
CTCGGGGCGCCCTTGGAGGCTTTTATGGTGCTCGTATTATACCCGCATGGTTATTTAGATACCACCCTGATTGCCGCCAAACGCCATCATCGTCTAAAGTGCCCCCACTGTGGGATAGGACTCGACGACTCCTACCTTGATTTATTTTGTGGTTATTGTCATTGGGTACATCGTTGTGAAGTGGGCAAGCCACTTGGGCTTTGCCTCGTATGTGTACGTGTTTCCGACCTTCCTGTGCATGTATAGGTTTCGTAGCCCCAGTCACACTTCATCCACGATATGTATGCTTATGGACATGTCCAGACATCCATTAATTGGTTTCATATATTTCTAATATTTACTTCTCTTCAGGTTTTCCGGTTTGACTGCTCTCATCAATAGAAATGCGAATTTTTACCCTTCTTTCTAATGCACTTTAGAAGGTCGTTTTACCATATATTAAATTTCAATTCGCATAGTTTTGACTTCCTCTTGCGTATCTAAATCGAACTACAACCGTGTTTCTTCTACCACTATTAATTTTACTGCAGAAAAAGTATATAATAGCATTAATGTCACTGCCGAATCACCTGGCATTGGCTGTGGTGCCCCGTACTTCTCTTCTAATTTGCCGAAAAAACGGTGTAAGTGTATATATAATATATATATCTATATATATATATATATATATATATATATATATATATATATATATATATATATATATTATTTTATATATATATATATATATATATTTATATTATATATATATTATATATATATATATATATATATATATATATATATATATATATATATTACTAGCTGACCAACCCGGCTCTGCCCAGGAAACTCCTGAATGACTATCGATAAACTCTCTCTCTCTCTCTCCTATCAAGATAATTGCTTTAGGTACAATGCCCAACATTTTTGACACTTTATATTTCACCCCCTCTCACCCCCATTCCTATCAGAACTGAATTTGGAGTGTCACTATCCATCTCAGCAGCCTCGAAAACTGTTGATTAGACACCAATATCTGTCATTTTTTATTATTTTTATATGTCACCCCGCCCCCCTTCCCACCCCAGCCCCTTTGTTGTCAGTGATGTCTCCCTCATACCAGTATTCTTTTCCTGATAATAAGTCATATGTATACTGAAATGAAGTATGATAAACATGTAAAGTTTTTATTTAGTACTAAGAATGGGCAGAACCAGCCCTGATTCAGGGATGCCCTTTGCACTCCGGTCCCCTTTCGTAACCTTTGGTGCTTAGTGATGTGTTATCCCCACAGTTTTCTATTCCAGATAGTAAGTCACATGTATACCAAGTTTGGTTGAAATTGCTCTGTGCGTTTCAGGGTTATGCTGGAACATACACACACACACACTACAATACCTATATATATATATATATATATATATATATATATATATATATATATATATATATATACACATATATGTATGTAGATATACCATTGTAACATATACATTATGTGGGGTATATATATATATATATCTATAATATATAATATCTATATTAGTATCCTATATATATATATATAATATGACATACATATATGAATGGAGGTATATAACATTATATGTGGGATATTATATATATATATATATATATATATATATATATATATATATATATATAATATATATATAAAATACATATATATAGTATGTATGTAAATATAATATATATATATATATATATATATATTATATATATATATTAAAAGTTTAGTGCTTTCTATTCTAATTACTTAGGAATTACCAACCATTACTTGATCTTATTTTGCGCGTCTATGAGTGAGTAAAGCGTGGTCATTAGTGCACCTCATTTCGACGCACAGCGGAGGAATACCTTGAACGAACGCGTGTGTGTTCCATTGTCATTCAGAGTATGAACGAAACAAAAGGAATTCCAACCCTAACTTTGAATCTCAGCCTCCCGTTGGCATCATAACTATTGTTTCCCTCGCAACTTATTACGGTGATATAGAACAAAGGGAACAATCAAAGCTCCTTCGTGAATCTCCTGGAGGGCCCATTGGGTGAGCTTTAATAGCCAATTGGCAGAGCTCAATGCGAGTTGCCTAGAATAGCACCCGATTTATTGTGATTCCCAAGCTTTCATGGTATTTCCAGGGCTGTGCGGATTAATTTACACGGCCCGTGGAATGAGGAATTATCAGTAGTTTTCACTGGTTTATGAACAGTTTATTACTACACGAATTGTCTTGTTTATTGCTGTGCGTGTGTCTATGAGCTCTGCCAAGCCACCGGCATCCTCTCCATGGACAAACAGTAAACGTGAAGGCCATAGAAGTTATCTCAGATAAATGATCCCTAATGGAACTGCACTTTTTTCCTACTTTTCTGGTTGAAGCTTCGGTAGCAGTTCGTCTCCAGAATGACAGACAAACGCGTATATATATATATCATTGAAAGTGGTTTTGTAAGACTATGTATTGCCGAACTTAATAGAAACATTACTGTTATTT
>NC_087205.1:81124451-81209451 GCF_015104395.2 Macrobrachium nipponense
TCACCTGCATAAAAAGCGTTCGCTCTTAATTTTTTTTCTTCTTTTTGCGAGTAATTTAAGCAATATTTTTCCGGTAGGATTATGATTATACTAGATCGCCAAGTGACTGACTTCCCACGTCGATGACCAGTGTTCTGTTTCTGCAATCATGCGAGATAATGTTGGGTTAATGCTGTCATTCGGGACCAATTAAGTGAATATTAGTTTGATCTTTATTTCCTTGATATCTTTTTTAACGATTTGTCGTGAGGATAATTTCCCAAGTCTCGTTCTTCACGGAGGTCCTAATTAACTTTAAAGTTTGTTCTTATGAGTAGGGAGTAAATTCAACTGAAAACGTACTTCATAAAATAAAAGAAACATTTGAATTAAGTCGTAAAATACAATTTTAATGAATAAATACGAGACTGATTAAAGTTTAGTTTTTAAACCTTTAGCAGAAGGTTGTCAGAGCTATGTGACATTTACTTTCTACCAAATTTCCACTAGCTTACTCGGTGAAAGGGCAACCCGATTTTCTTTTCTTCATTGGGCGAGAATATATCCCATTATTCTACTAACTTTAAATACTCCCTAATTTTCTACTTCTCGGTGATTAAAAGAGACATAGATTTTCTACTTGCTGATTTGGTGGAAAAAACACCCAAATTTTCCTCGTCGTCTGTTGGTGAAAGAACAAACCAACTTCATACTTTCTAAGTGAGTGAAAAGACACCTTAAGCTTCTCCTTAATCGGTCAATAAAAAGGCACCAAAAAGTTTCTGTTTTCTCCATTAGCTGAAAAGATACCCTAATATTCCACATCCTCGATGAAAAGACACCCCGTTTAGATACTTTCTCAGTAGGCTGTACTAGCTCTTATTCTACGTCTTCAGTTGGTAAGACATTTCAACTTCCTCAGTTTGTGCCTCAGTTTTTGAAATGACCAAATTCTGTGCACCCTTGGATGGTGGAGAGACAACCCAGTTTTTCCACTTACTCATCTGGTGCAACCCTACTTTCTATTTTTCTGCTTCTGCTTTCTTGGGTGATGGAAAGACACCCCAATTTTTCTACTTCCTGGGTTAGCTAGGAGGCTCCTCAGTTGAGAGAGCACCCAGAGTTTGCTCCATCAGCTGGTGAGGGGATTCATCAGTATTCCCCTTTCTCAGCTGGTGGGAAGACATACCAGTTTTCGGCTTCCCTAGTCGGTGAAAGGACACCCCACTTTAATACTTTCTTGGGTGATGAAAGACATCCAAATATTGCGCTTCTCACCAGTTGACGAAAAGCCACCCTAATTACCCAGTTCTTCAGTTGGTGAAATCACACCTCAGTTTATTCATTTATTATCTCCTCGGTAGGTAAAAGTACACCATAGTCTACATCTTCCTGAGTGAAAACATTAACACGACTTTGACACTATTTTGTAAACCCAGATGGTTTGATACTGTTTTGTAAACCCACATGAGTCTATTCGACTATTGTTTTTTTAACAGCTTTCAAAATTGATTTTATAGTACATTACCGTTTACTTTCCATTATTTTCTCCATACAGATCAAAACATTAAAGCTTCAGTAGGAAATTCTTTCCTTATCTTGGGACATTGCCCGGAGAACACGCTCTTACCTTGTAATAATTGACTCGAAAGAATTCTGTCTCGGGTTACCAACTGCCAGATCTCGTTTCACTTCTAGCAATATTCTGTTCTGTAGCCATTCCCAGTATCCAAATAACATGGAGGCCTTCCACCTTGAGTTTTTCTACGTACATCAGATTACATATCACAGTAGGAGTCTTTTAAAGAGATGTAAATCAGAAATGTGTGTATATAAGATCTCTTTAACTGATCGCAGCTGCTGAAGCTCACGTAATTTATTTAGATATCATGTGTGTGTGTATATCCGTGGACTTGAGTATGAAAACTTGAAGTGAGAATACGCCCATGAATTGGATGCGTTTATACACCATCATGGTTCATCCAAATACCATCATGCAAGGAGTTACTACTACTACTCGTTACAATTGCAGTCCTTGATCTAAAGGATTACCGAATAACTGAATTCAACTGTAATTAGGTGAGCCACCCATCGACAGCTTCAACATGGTACAGGGACGGGCTGCAGACTCTCTCTCTCTCTCTCTCTCTCTCTCTCTCTCTCTCTCTCTCTCTCTCTCTCTCTCTAGTGCCGTGGCTATGCTAATTTTCTCGACAAAGGAATACAGTGTTTGGACTTGCATTAATTCTCTTCATTATGAACGCTATCTGGGAATCACTCCGTTGCGTTGTGTTACGCCTCTCGCATCTCCAAGAACATTAAAACGAACGTTTTGATGTTTATCTCTCTCTCTCTCTCTCTCTCTCTCTCTCTCTCTCTCTCTCTCTCTCTTCTTTTTAGGCCTACATACTGATTAATGTACCATCTCCCCCTCTCTCTTTGTCTTCATATTTGCATACAATAGCACGCACAAACTCACCTATGCAGTATACGTCGTGCATACATAAATGCATACATACATATATATATATATATATATATATATATATATATATATATATATATATATATATATATATATATAGTTTATAGTAATTAGACTTAATAGAATAAAACAAATTTCCGATCTTCTGTATGAATTATTTCTGCATGTTCACTATTTTGAAGTGAAATTTGCAAGATATAGAGGAGCATGTTTAGTGATGCAGTAGACGATCACATTTTTTTTTTTTTTTTTTTTTTTTTTTTGGCGTTTCTCCTGAGTAGAAAGGAAATTGGTTGAGTTAACAGATTGAACATGCACTAAGCACGATATTATCAATGATCAGTTGGCTGGTTAGATCACAGATACTTAATTTTTCCATTCAAACTTCAGTGTATTGCTTCATTTGGAATTGTAAGCTCTTCAGTGGTGTGGTTGGTATGGTGTTGGTGTCCCACCTCGATGGTCGCTAGTTCGATTCTCGGCCATTCCATTGAGGTGTCAGAGATGTGTATTTCTGGTGATAGAAGTTCACTCTCGACGTGGTGATTGAGTTCACTCTCGACGTGGTTCGGAAGTCACGAAAAGCCGTTGGTCCCGTTGCTGAATAACCACTGGTTTCATGCAACGTAAAAACACCATACAAACAAACAAACATTTGGAATTGTTGGAATAATGACATCATTCCAAATTACTGCTATAGAGGTTGTTTTGGGCGAACTGAACAGTGCAAACCGAAGTCACACTAAGCAAGTCCGGAAAATGGAATCGTAAGGTTTTCTTTATCTTCAACTTATACTCTAATACGTTACATGCGAAAAACCACCGAAAAGATAATTTATGTAAGTAATGTTTTGCATATAGTGATTTTTTTTGTCAGTGTAATATTTTTATAGAACAATTTCGAAACATTATAACCATTCAACTGTAATGCAACAATAATCATTATACTAGTATGATAATTGACTCTTCATATTATTAAAACAGCCAGAAAACGATATATAGTAAGATTTCATTTTGTATTCTAAGATTTATGTTGCAAGTACCATTTTTCGTAATATGTTAGTATTTATAGCACTTTGAATTGTAGTAATTTAATATAAAGGGAAAATTCAGATTTGTGAATTACTTCCATGCTTTTTTTAAAGACTTCTCCAGGGGCTTTGCTTTCCATTCATGTCACGCGCATTGATCTATTATAAACTCCTAGATTTGCTTCTGTAGCAAGATATGGATATTGGATATCTTGGAAATCCCCATGTCGCTTCCAACACTGAGGAACCCGTCGTACTCCTTTATCCTTCCCTTACCCGCCTCTCTCTCATTATTAGACACCCCCACCCACATCCCACCCCCCGCCTCTCCAGAGAATATTCTGTGATCTTGGCCTTTTTGAATCGCAGCGCCAGCAACCTCTGAATCCTGTTGATAATCAGTCAATCAGATAATCAGTTTGAGACTTCAAGGGGTTTTGTTTGTTTGTTTTAATCTTTCAGGGGCGTCCTTTGATGCTCCTCTTGTTTTCTGCTCAGCTGAGCCAGGCTGCGGCCTTTTGCATATTTGTTTTTTGTAACATTAAAGAACATTGTGTAATATCTTAAAGCCGTATATCTCTTACTTTGTGTTAATATTTTTGTATGCATGCGTATATTTTAACCTCCCAGTATAATTGATGTTATTATATTTATTATCATTGAAGCTAGATGTATTTATGTTTTTTTTTACTATTTTCATTCATAATTTTACATTGATTATATATCTTTTATTAGGATGGCTGATAGATCAGTTAAATGAATTATAATTCAATTTATAAAGACAGGCGGTGTGGCAAATGTGAATTATTGCAGAGCTGTAAAGTTATTGACCTGAAATTTGATTATTTCCTTATCAATTTATATTTGCCTCTGGTTGATTTTGTTTAAATTTTCATATTTGAGAGAGAGAGAGAGAGAGAGAGAGAGAGAGAGAGAGAGAGAGAGAGAGAGAGAGAGAGAGAGAGAGCGTCCTTTGTGGCTCGTAAATTAGTCTTTTAACCTGGAAAACGTAAAATCTCCCTCTGAAATAGCACGATGATCTTTGTTCGGAATCTACGCTTCACCGAATTCCTTTGTTAAGACGATGCCATTTTCTTTTGACTTCGGGACATCGGGTGAATGTTCGTTTTTTTTCTTCTTCTTCTTCTCAGAGATGAAATATTCTCGGGAATTTTTTTGTCAACAGTCAGATGTTTTTCTGACGATTTTTTCTTCTTGATTTCATGTTTAATTTCATGTATGTAATATGCGTATCTTTCGGTTTCCTCTTGAGGAATCATATTTATTGGAGGGTATTTTCAGAGAGTTATAAAGAGATATTTTTATTCTTGATGTTTATTTTTCACTCATTTCATGACGTACCCTGAGTAGCACCAGTCAGTATCATCAAATTTTTTGTTGTATGATCATTTATCTTAACTGTATAGAAATTTCAAATAAATACCGTAAGAATGTTTTTTTTTAAATATAATTTATATTTATTCTTTCATTCCTAGTGAATAACCTTCAAAATTTTCATTACTTCTCTTCCATACCAAGACTGGGAAATAATCTCCTCGAAGGTGTTAGGATTGCATTGTAAAGCAATAGTGCACTGTGTCCCCATTGTTTGAACTGATATCTCTTACTACTGAGACAGTATTTACCTGAACGTTCGCCCCCAGGGGACCCTTTGTAAACGCAAACTCCAGTCAGATAGAATTATTTGTAGGCCTAACGTATCCGTCCGAGAAGTCGGTAGAACAGTGTTATGTTTCGCAGTTCGAGTCTACCATCTCAGCTACTTCCTTTTAATACTTTTCGCAAAAGAATGTCACATCCTTCTTCAAAATGCTAAGTCATAAAGGAAGTATATAAACTCAAATGCAGTATAGTTCCCATTGTTAGTTTGTAATTGTAGTCTTGCTTCCAACTTACTCTCCTTATTTTGAGTGAAAGCAGCGTACGATCGACGAGAATTCTTCATGTCTGGCTTGTCAGCGAATGCGTGACTAACCAGGATAATTGATTAATTGTTCCACTTGCAGAAAAATAACGGATATGTTCATGAAATACGATTTTTGTGTTTAAGCGTGTTTTTATTGAACATTCCTTGCAACGAAATGCCTTTATTAACTTGCTTGGAGATGACATGATCTTATTTTAATATTTCACTATCTTTTATCTTTTTGTGTTTATGATCGATACAGAGTTTGGATATGTTACTAAATAGTTAGATCGCGCAAGAAACAAATGCGCTAAGTTACTTAAATGACTGCGTTGTTCCAGCTAAAGCCCTAATTCCACAACCAGAGTAGAGAGTTATTGGAGTTACGACAAATAGATTATTTTGAATCATTGTTACACGTGTTTGGATTTCTTTATATATATATATATATATATATATATATATATATATATATATATATATATATAATATGTGTGTGTTTATATATTAGCTTGTCCATTTGTGTTTGATTACTATGTTAGTCACGTTACGTAAATCTTTATGATTAAGTTTTCAGCATGTTCCCTCCGTCCATCGCGTCCATTTCCACTTGGTCTAGTAAGTAACAGTAGGAACCGAATTGCGTCTCAACATCTGAGAGTAAATACAATTTCATTTTTGGTCTGCGCATATTTACTGCAAGCCAAAGCCCTCGCGCTTGGTTTGAATAAGTAACAATTCACCCGGAGGATTTAGGTGCGACAGGAGTTGTAAGGCTTTCGAGGCTAGGAATTTGTGAATTTCACGTTCTGTAAATTTATCTTCGCCAGGATCCAGAAGTGTCAGTTTGGCTCACATTTGTGGGCTCCCAATGAGGCCGTGTATATTCACCTGTGCGCCACAGTGCCCCTCTGCTCTCGGTTGTGTAATTTGTCGATGGACTTCGTCCGTGCCAGTCGCATGACGATTGTGGCGCTTTGCAAACGCTCTAGTGTCCTTCGAAGAGTATTTCTGAGAATGGCATTGTTCTCTGTGCCTTTTATTTGAAGGCAACCTTTTACTTATTATTTGAAGGCAACCTTTTACTTATCGATTGTTATATTTTATACGGCACCAATGTTGTACAATGGCCACCCTTCAGCTTTCCCTTTTTTTTGTACTTTATCGTGAGCTAGTTTTACGAGGTGACAAAATATTTTGATAAATGATGGTTCATTCCTCATATTGGGCCCTGTTACCCGCGCAGTACGAGATTCTGTTTAGAGTTTAAAGCTGTGGACTCGCTACCGAATTTGGCATTTGTTTTTTTCTAGGACCATCTTCTCTGCTGTGGTCGGTATCATTTACATAAAGGCCGACTACGAAGGCTATGTTTCTCTGTCGGGTTTCCTTTATTTAAGATAAAATATTTGGCATCTGAATATTTAATTATTGATGAGATTAAATTTATCAAAACATTCATAATTATTTACACAAGATCCTCTTTCATGAGTCTGTTTTAACAACATTTTTGAGACGAGATCTTGATGACATTGGGCTATTTTGCTGGAAGAGTATCATGAATTTTAATATGTACGCTAGAAAATCCTCTCTCTCTCTCTCTCTCTCTCTCTCTCTCTCTCTCTCTCTCTCCACACACACACACACACACACACATATTCGTTATTTTCCCCCCTTGCCTAAGTTTTTGCTTATCAAGCAGTTTTTGTCTGAAGCTTGTGCGGTAATCAGAGAGATTATGTAAATATATACGAGAGTCTAACGCAGCCTGTCCCTGCAATTCATACACAGATATAGTCATCTTTTAAAATCTATCCATCAGTTAGTAATATTTTTGCTTTTTTATATAGTTTCTTTTTTCACCATTACCTCCTCCTGTTACTGAATAATGAACAGCTTTCATCTTTGGTTAATGATGTGAGCTGGTTTTTGTTTTCGGTACTTCATAAATAATGAGATCGTTGACGGATTGCATTATGTAAAACTTTATTATGGCTTTTGAGTATCCAGTTGTGTGTGAGATTATTTATGAATACTTCAATCATGTTAATATCGTTGTCATTCCCATTCTGGTGAGAACGTCAAGGTACCATGTCTATAGAGCTTTCCTTATGCTTTGGAAGTCCCTTATATTTAATTCAAGTTGGATTTGATGAATTGAACAGAAGTTCAGATGTTGTGCAATTTAATACTATCAGAATTATATTTCTTTAGTTTTATACCCTTACCATTGCATCTAGCTGTATCAAGGAAAACTATGAAAAATGTTTGCCCATTTTCTTCATTACCTGTATATACTCAGAGGGCTCTGGAGATTTTAGGATAAGTTATTTCCACTTTCCTTTTCTTTCCTTTTGTGGTCATTGCTTTATTTCGCCAGTATTTCCTGTTTTTATTTGTGTGTGTGTGTATTTCTACTCTCATTTACAAAACAGCGGAAGGTTCCTCCCTGTGTTACTAGTTACTAGATATTTTTATACCCTGACCTTTCGTCTGCGACTAACACAATTTCTCCAAGCACCGTAATTCAGCCTCCCATCATTTTTCTTAGTCTTTTATGAAGTTTTAAAAGAACCTTTATAGAAAGTTAGGAGCTCCTTTTAAATGCGCTACTTTTCTTCTGAGTAGCTTCTCTTGTTCCCCTTAGGGACATATTTAGCCTAACCTGCAACATTATTTTTGAACCGCAACAACCAAAGCTTTATTTTTTCTTTCCTTCTGTTTTATGGGTCATTCGCTGTTTTTAATGGTAGACTCAGACTCTTCAAATTCCTCTTCTTCCTGTTTTTATATGTTCTTCATTCTGCTTTGGTTATTTCTGTATTTCTGTAGCTGTTGTGTGTTAATAGATATTTTATTTATGAGGCATCTGCTTATCTCATTATTATTTTAGCTCTCTCTCTCTCTCTCTCTCTCTCTCTCTCTCTCTCTCTGTTTTTTTACCAATATTTACCTTGCCTTTCGTTCGTTTTACTAATATTTACCTTGCCTTCGTTTATTATATTCAGCGACCTTGTTTACGCAGGGCAAGTTTTACTATAAAAGGAGCGAAACCGAGAAAAAATCATAGAGAGAGAGAGAGAGAGAGAGAGAGAGAGAGAGAGAGAGAGAGAGAGAGAGAATTTTTAATTTCCACTTTCCCAAAGGTGAATAGCTATTCTATTAGTTATTCCGACGGTTCATAGGCTCTGTTGGATCTCTGTAATGTCAGTTCCAAGTCGCTTAGCCCTGTGATCACCCATTCTCTTTTATCCCGGCTTGGAACCGGCATGCATGGAAGTATGAAATCCTACGTCAGAATCAATCTCCTTACGTAACCTTCGCACACGGTATCGTGCCGTGGTTCAGCGGACGAGCATTACCCAGTACCATAAGCCGCGGCAGGAATGACTTCCTCCATTCTTAAGTGGTTCAGCTCAGAATCCCGACTTAAAATTTGACTTATTGAGGAAGCGCCCACCCCCTCCCCCCCTTAAAAAAAAAATAGTTGAAGTGAGCTGCCTGCGCTTTTAAATTCTGCCGTAATATAAACATGTGTAGAGCCTCGACTGACCTTCCGTATTTTACGAAATGTTATATTCTCCGCTGAATGTCAGGCTTAAACTTTTTAGGTTCCGCGTTTGACCTCTGATTTATTCTGAATGCAAATCATGGTCGGTGGTAAGGCAGTGAATCTTGTAGTCATCTATTTTATTTTATTTAATTTCTTAAACAGTACAAAACTGCGAGATTGAAGAGTTTTTTATCATTGTTGGTTATAAAAAGGGCCAACAGCTTGCAGTACACGGTAGGATTTCACATATAAAACAAAAGATATTGTGATTTGTATGATGTGAATCGGGTTGCAGTCATAATTTTTTTTCTCTGTCGTTTTATATATTAAAGACATAATTTTGGTAATGGAACTTATTTAGTGAAAAATTGACTTCGTATACTCACCCGTTATTTACGCATAAACAAAAGCGCCAACGCACTTTCAAGTAAATATTACCAGTGAAAATGAATCGGTGGTTTCTGATTCATTATTCGCTAGTTTGGGTAAATTATATACGTCATGGAAGTATGGACATTTTGACCCCACAGTGCTTTAAGAGAGAGAAAGAAATGTTATACAAAATTTTGTATCATATATATATAGTCTAATATAATATATATGTATATATATATATATGATATCTATCTATATATATATATCCTATATATATATATATAGTATATATATATATATATATATATAATATACGTGTGTGTGTTGTTTGGTAATAAACTGAAATGACAATAGAAATCATAAATGAAAATCCGAGTATATTAATCAGTGGGGAGAACAGGGCCGGAGCCTGGGAGAAAAGGGGTTGTTGGGGGAGGGGGGGGGGTGCGTTTGTTACGGGACTGGTTTCAAGTCTACTCTACAAACGGCCGTTCCGTAATCGTTATTGATTGGAGAGCGATATTCTGCCAATAACAGGTTTAATAAAATGGTCTCTGGTGGACTAATAATAATAACAACAATATTCACTTTGATCCCATCCGATGAATATATTCCTTTCTGATTATTAATTCCCTTTGTATTCGCCCCGAAATGGATCCAACATTATTTCAATTAGTAACAAAAAATGGGTTTCGTCTATTATTGGTTTTGAATATTAGCATTATTAATGTTTCGGGGGAAATAGGGTGTCGTTATGTTATAAGTACTTGTACTGGGTAGTAACTGTGAAAAGCTTCATCCCGACGTTTTTGATTGGCAGATTTAATTGCTGATTATGGTAAGTTCTGGGATAAATCTCTCTCTCTCTCTCTCTCTCTCTCTCTCTCTCTCTCTCTCTCTCTCTCACACACACACACACACACACACACACACACACAAACGCGCGCGCGCTCGCGGGCGCCATTCATCATTCTCTCCATGTTTGATATATACAGGATGCAGGGAATTAGTGTATTTGAGCGATTTCTAATTAACTGCAAGTTTATTTGCCTGTCAATAATTGCAAACACGGTGCATTTTAAGTATTCATGAACATGCGAAACTGTATTGAAATGCGGGTTATCTCATTAAATCGCTCCATTGAACGAAAGATTGGAATGTATGCCAATACGCGAGGAAGGATTCGTAGTTGTGTTGATGAACGCTAACATATTCAAGTCGCGACGCATTATTTGGTAATGAAAATATTTCACAGTTGTTGTTTTTTTTTTCGACGGATTCTCTCGCAAAACAAGTGCTTATTACCGAACATTTTTTGCGACAGTTTCTCGCGCGTGAATATTGGAAAATATGGTCGTCGGATTCGACCACGAAAAAGAAGTCGGAGGAAAAAAATTATATCACGGAAAATATCCAGCAATCAACCGCATTTGCCATTGAATTCATTATTTAACAATGAATGTAATTGCCCGAGCATACCCAGCATTTTGCCTAATTCACTTATATTTCTCACTGGGGTGCAGTGCTTGTTAACGAAAAATGGAGTATTAACCATTTATTAGCCTTAATGCGTCAAAAAACGTTCAAACGTAAATTGTAATTGATGTCTCCCTCAGGTTATGGCTTACTACGCACACGCACGCACTTACACACACACACTATATATATATATATATTAATATATTATATATAAATATATCTATATATATATATATATATATATATATATATATATATATATATATATATATATATAATAATATATATGTGTGTGTGTGTGTGTGTGTGTGTGTGTGTGTGTGTGTATGTATTTATATATATTTACACATATTCATATATATGAAAAGATCGGACGTATTCTGTTTTGAATAACATTCTCTCTCTCTCTCTCTCTCTCTCTCTCTCTCTCTCTCTCTCTCTCTCTCTCCGTCTTTTTCTGTCGCTTTTCTCATGGCTACCCTACCCACCAATCAGTGTACTTGCAAACTGATCTTCACTTTTGTTATACAGGTGCAACATAGATAATATCTTATTTTCCTTCATTGAGTATTCAATTTCCTCATCTTATAACCCTTTTTTTCATTATTATTGCAATCAACTCTAGTCTATATTGATAAACGCTCCCCACTGCCCCTATACCCATTATGGCATTTTAGAAATGCGTGTGCTTCTTTTACCAGTGTATTTAACCCTAGCTCCCACTTTATCCATTTTCTCCTATGACTTTTTTCTTCATTCTTACCATGCGGTCACTTATTTGTTTGTCCGTCTGCCCAGCCCTCATTATACCCAAACGTCCGCCCCCTTTTAAGTTGAAAGCAATGTGATATTAATATAATTTTTTTCACTGGATGATGGAGACACGGCCATTTATTTGGGAAATGCAAGGATCAAGGAGCCACAGTTTTCTACTATCCAAGAGAGTGACAAGTAAGATCCAAGTATAAGACTGATAAGGACAAAATCCATAACTTTTGAACTTTATGAAATAGACTTCATTTGTATATTCCACGAATGAGGACGATGTGCAGAATGGTGATTAAAGAATAGATGCGAGGGAACAGAAATTAAAACCGGTATACCTGAGATTCAGGCGATGAGAGCAGAAAGCAGAAACGAATTGGGTTCTCTTTTAAATGCTCGCGGATCAAGGATTCCACAACTGCACTATGTAAACGATTCCACATTTTAGTGGTAGCCAAGTTAAAACTCCTGACAAACTGAGTAGTATTCAGCCTGATGCTAGAAGACGTCACACTGCAGCAGCCGCGTGCCTGATGTTGCGAGCAGAAACAGCAAGGTCACGTAAAGAAGAATGTAGAGGATGTTTGTCGTTATAGTACATTTTATTTTACGAACATGACCTCACTTTACGTATGTGCCACAGGTGACTCAACTCTATCCAAGAATTTGAGATGGGAGTCAGCACCAGAAGACCAAACTCGAGAACAGTACTCCAAACAGGGGAGAATCTAAGATATCATAGCTTAATAGCTTCTTTTGGAAACATTCTAAAATATCTCCACAAGCTATAAACTTTTATGACAAACAGAGGAAGCAGTATCACGTATATGGTTCTCAAAGGTTAATTTCTTATCAAAAATTACACCTAAGATTTTAAAAGTCACTGACATTTGAAACCGTACCATTTAGATGTAAATCGGGATGAAGAGGCAAGTGTTCTGAAGAGTAAAGGTGCGTACACACGGTCGAACAATGTCCGACGGACAAACATTGTTACCATAAAATAGGCGAAGCAGGATGACGTCATAAGCGTTGAAACGATGAACGCAGATCTGGCAACAAACAGTGGTACCAGTTGAGGTTGTATACCAGTGTTTTTACTCTCTAGCCACAAGGCAAAGATCGGCAGACAATTGTTAATTGGTAAGAATTTTTGTCCGTCGGACATTGTTTGACCGTGTGGACGCACCTTTAGGCTACGAACCCCAAGCCTACTTCACTCATGAATACGTGCTAGATCCCTATTCAAGGATTCTGCAGCTTCAGACTCCCGCAGCCGTGGAGAATAAACAACAGCTAGAAGAGCAGCGTCATCGGTGCATTCAATCATTTTGTTTTCCAGGCCTCGCCACATGTCACTAGTACAGATAGTAAATTGTAAGTGTCCAAGCACACTACCTTGAGGAACACCTGAATTAGCATCACTAAAAACTACTATACTGGTCATTATTTCACCAGATTCAAATTTATAGAGGGTCAGTATTTTGTTTGTGTATTTCACTTTCTAACAGAAATATGATCACATTGAATGAAATGAATATTATTATTTTTAACCACTCTTAACCTTTCGTTAATAAAATAGCTTATATCGATATTTAGTGTATGCATAATCAAATCACAGTACTATACATCAAGATTTATAACATGTACTTGGTGTAGGATTGAATAAAAGTTGTAAGGATACATATGAAGTTCATAGGCTTCCTTTCATATAATATTCGATAGAGTCTTGTTGTTGGCATTGGAAAAATATAAAATTAAAGAGTCCGGGTGACTCATCTCTTGTTGCAATCATTTGTCACCGAAATATATGTTGTTGTTCTTGCCTGCGTAGAAAAGAGACAAATTGGTAAATTGTGTATATGTAAGTGCACAGGTGCAGCCAACCGTTTTTTATCTTATATGTTGAAGGGCTAACAGGGAAATATCTTGAAAAACGAAAAAAAAGAGATTCAGCGTCTATTATTGGCCATTCCTTTAACATGTGGAAATAACATTGGATGTGCCTGTATGCGAGAGGTGACTAGCTGTAGATTACTCGTGCGTAGAAAGGTCTTTTGAAAGATTATGAATGTAGATGTCTGACAAAAGAAGTTAATATAGTTCCGAAAGACTAAAACTTATAATTTGCAGTCAAGTAATGTCCCTGAGTTCACATAAAGCCATTGAATAAATGCATTCAGATCTTTCCCTTTACATTGTTAATTGAAAATCAAGAGAGTTCTTTCACTGGAGTTTATTCTTGTACACATATACACGTCGCATTCTTTCACACAAGTTATGCGATCTCGGTAGAGCTTTCCAAAATAAGATTATCCCTGGGTTTTCCCTGGTTTCCTAGAGGACGGTGTGTGTACTATGTGTGCGTGTGTATGTTTTAAAGTGGTTGTTGTTTACCGTAGACCTTATAAAGAAGACGAGGTCTTCCCTGTGTTTGAGTATCTGAGGTCCGCTTATTTTATTCTTGAATATTTGTGGTTACAGACTCTGTGGTTGCTTTCGCTTGTGAATGACTTTCCATTATGATGTTTTTTTTTCTCGTTCTCGTTATAATCGTCGCCAAGTTCATCATCTTTGGTATCATCGTCATCATCATATTATCACTAACTACTGCATCTGTTCTTATCACTGGTCTCCAAAAATACCTCTTCTTCATTTACTGTTGTAAAAACTTGGATAATTCCTCAGTGAATAGATCTCATCTTGAATTCTCTCACATACGACTGTAGAGCCTTTTCCTCGTATTTTATACTATAACTCCAGGAGTTAGACCAAAATACCAAAGATAAGTAGGAGTCACTCTCTAAGGAATTTTCCGGCGTCCTAATAATAAAGAGAGGCTGTTAGATAAATGGCTCTGGATGGACTTTCCATTTACTCAATAGATGATGTTATTTTTTATGGAAACCGGCTACGTAATGTCTGTAGTTCTGAAGTTCGTTCCTTCTTTTTTTCTCTCCATCGAAAATTACTCGTATTTTAGGTGAAGGAAAAAGGAAGGTTTCTTCCGTTTACATTACACAATCGTGTTCAAGGTCAAATTTACGCACTTATGCTTCTTCTTGCAATTGTACATACCGATATATCTGTAAGTACCTTCAATTGGCTTTCAGACAGAGGCGCCATCTACTATCTATGTTTTGTAGTTGTTTAGTATCCAGCTAAAATCATATGGAAACTTATGTTTTATTTTATTCCTCTATTTTTAGATCCTGCCAATTGTGAGAAAAATAATACGAAATTTCACAATAGTTTTCAGACCTTTGCTGATATTGCCAGCTTTAGTGAAAGATATTCTGATACGAAACGGTCATATCTCGTATCACTGGATGTGTTTATGTGATCGATACTCTCTTTGATATTTCTTTCATAAATTTCTTTTATAGATATTTATCAGATAGATGTGATTTAGCACGTCATATTCCTTTTCTGATACAGAGTACCAGAGTAGTATTTTATAAAAATTCATGCCCCGTTATCCTTTTTAAAGGAGTTTCTATGCTTTGATATTCCCTCCAAACCATAATATAAAAAAAAATCCTCATCGGTTCACTACTTTCTTAGAGGCCCCATTCCCCCTCCCCCCACCCCAGATAAACAGTTTATTTTATTTTTTGCAGAAAATTTTCTTTATTTTATTGTTATTTTGCTCTTTTCCAGACTCCTACTTATTTTTCATAATAGGTTAGACTGCTTTGTACTCGTATGTCCTTTTCAGAAATTATTTGTACTTATCCTTTCCGAAACCATTCTTCGTTTAATCATCCATAACTTTCGTACTTGCCCAACCAAAGTCACCTTACATGGTATCATTCTTCCTTACTTTTTCACAAATTAATTCATTTCTACCCTTCCTATTATAGTCTCATTAGAAACCACCTTACTTCCAGAAGGCATCCCTTCTTTATTCTTCCAGAATCCCGTTCTCCTTCACTACCTGCATCAATCCATTTCGCTCTTCCGTTTCAGAACCATTTCCTTTCCCCTGTTCAGCCTTCAGGGAAATAACCTCACTTTTCATAGTTGCATAATCATTTTGTACTTCTTACCGGAACTCCCTTGCTTACTATTTCCAGAAATTCTTCCCCCTTATGCTTTAAGAAATCTTAAAACCTTTTCCCACCCATATTATTACACAACCTGATTATCATTGCACCTATGGCCCTCCAAAACTCCTTTCCCCCTACCCGCTACAAATTGTACTTTTCTGTTTACCCCTTTAGTAACAGACCTATTTTCCCCTTTCCAGACACTCTTATCCCCGTATCGTTCCTGGAACCCCATCCGACAGGACCCCTTTCTCTAAAACCGTTACCTTCTTCCAACCTCGTGGTTTACCACTCCTAGCAACCCCTTCGACTTTATGCGCCTCTAAAACCTCTCATCTTCTTTGGCTCTCCTACTTCAACCCATGCAGAAACCGTTTCTACTTTACTTCCATCCTGCCAAGAGGTAAGAAGCCCTTCAACTCCGCGGCGCAGGCAATCAGAGAACTGTACTTTAGCATCCTGGCAGAGTCTTACCACGTAGGAAATTGGTCGCTCTTTGAAGTTAATTGTCATTGTTTTCGGAGGAGGAGCGCTTAGGGGAATATTCTGTTGCCGTTGGGATTTTTGTTTTATGCTTTTGGTGGGCTAGTTTTTTTTTTCTGTTTGCTTGACTTACATGCATTCCTCTGGCAGTGCGCTTTTTTTGGGTCCTTTCTGGTATTTTTACTTGTATTTATTTCATATCCAATTTGGTTTTAGGGGGTGTCTACCCTTGTCATTATCTGGCGTTTAATTTTCCTATCTTTCTGTACATGTTTATTCATTCATTGGAAATTTGTGGTATTAAAAGAGATTTGGGATCTACTACTCTACTATTTTTATAATGAGAGAGAGAGAGAGAGAGAGAGAGAGAGAGAGAGAGAGAGAGAGAGAGAGAGAGAGAAAGTACGGTTATATCAAATCTACGAGATATGAATAGATACTTATAGCAGTACGCCAATGTAAACTATGTTCTTTAAAGCGTGTTTGTGTGCGTATAGGAGAGAGAGAGAGAGAGAGAGAGAGAGAGAGAGAGAGAGAGAGAGAGAGAGAGAGAGAGAGAGAGAGAGAGAGACTCACAATTCCATTTTCAATTTGAGATGTAATCTCGACCAGCTTCATAGTTTCGTAGATTGTGACATAAAAGTCAATAAAGCTGTGTGCCTGACGCCTAGTATTGACAAATTCCCGTAATTAAGTGAAAATTACATAACTGTTTTGATTACAGTTGCATTGCTGCCGCGGTGTTTATGGCTCTGCAGATACGTTACACTGGGGGAATTGTGGGTGGCTGGCTGCACAACTGTCTGGAGGTCATCTTGTTTATGGTATATGTCAAGGTCATGTGCACTGGTGGGGAGGAGGAAAACTGGTCTTTTCTCTTTTTCGTTCGTGGTCTCGTAATCTGTTCATTATTGGGTTCTAATTCCGTTATTGACGATTTAATGAAGGAAAATGTTTCAGTAATTGTTGTGTAGAATATTTTTGTCTCAGAACTAAGAATAATTAAAAATATTAACATGAATGTAAAAAAGTATTCGACAATGGTTTTTTTTCAGATTCTATTCGATGTCACCATGGAGTTCCAAGAGAAAAATATTTCATTGAGTTCATATCAATAGAAGCGGCTGAGTAATTGAATTATATGTATATATTCAAAGGCTACTCGGAGATTAAATTAATTTTAGACGTCGAATAGCTATCTGCCCCCAGATGCGGCTTCGACCACAAGGAATTGTTGCTTGAGAAATTCCTAGTGTAGTTTCTCAGAGGTATTAAATGCTTGAACGACTCCAGTCAAATAAAAACAATGCTTGAGTAAAATTGTGTTGTAAGAAATGGTCGAAAAAGTTTAATCCAGTATGATTCAGTATGTCTAATAAATTGTATATTGTAATAAACTGTTTTGCATCAGTGGAGGTCGTCAATGCCAGTTTTATGGGCTGGTATAAGAGGAAAAGCTTCACTGATTTTGTTAAGGCAACATCGTCTTCTGTGATGAAACACTTGTTGTGAATGAAGTAACCATGCAAATAAAGGCAGAAAAGCAGAATATGAAGATTCCATAGGTTTGTTGTTAATATATCTCAGTACCAAACAAGCTCATAAATTGATATTTTTTGTCAACTTATTTTTACCAGATTTAAAATAAAAATTCATTTTGTCAATACAGTCGTTGAACGTGGAGAGAAAATTAAATTTTCCGTAGGACAAGCTATCTCCTTATTTTCAAGGAGCGTTTCTTGTCATATTCTTACCGTCATTCTGGACGAAACCAGCATTACAAATTCCTGTTTTTGTAAAACAGAGTCGTTCGAAGTGTACTTTCTTTTTCTCAACAACAGTAATTGTGATTAAAACCATCGCCTCAAGATATCCTCCTTAAAGTCGCATCCACGAGTCTGTCTTGCTGATAGTGTTATGAATGTTGGTGGTCGTAGCTTTGAGGAAAACTGCAGTACTATATTATATATCATGCTCATGTTGCTCAGTTTACTTGATATCTACATTTGAATTCCGTCTAGGTATGCGCTTATTACGTAAGGTAATAATAATATTAATAATTCTGTGCAGTAGGAAATTATTTAGATATTAATGTTATGATATCATACTTTGAATATACTTATATTTTGTTATGTTGAACGCACACACACAGAAAATCTATATAATATATATATATATATATATATATATATATATATTATATATAATATATATATGTGTGTGTGTGTGTGTGTGGGTGTGTGTGTGTGTGTGTTTGTAAGGATGTGCGGGTGTGTGCGTTTTGCTCTCACAGTTTTTGCCTTCAGCTGCTAAAGCCATCACTTACGAAGACTAAACATTGCATTTTAACAGCATTTTGTTTTTCGGAGCCGTGGTTGAGCTCGGAACGAAAAGCAGTGGAAACCATAGAAGGAGAATGACAAAAGCGCCAATTCTTGCCGCGCCCATCTCGGGGGGAAAAAAATGACAAATTTAGATGTTCCAGTCTTCCAGAATGGCTGGAATTGCTGGAAGTATGACCGTGATTTGGGACACCCCCGAAGTACCCGTTTCTCCCGGAGTCGCGTCTCTTACCCAGTTCTAAATTAGAAACCGGGAGAACGGCGTGGCATATAAAATAGACATTCCGACCTTCTTTTTCTCTTTCCTTTTTTATAAATAAGTATGTGGAGTGTGGGGGCGCAATTTGTTTTTATATAGAAAGGAATTGGCTCCAGCGTCAGAGGTTTCAGTGCGTAGATTTTCTCCCTAGCCTCATGTTTATTCTGCTTGTTTATTTACGTCAGTGTAGGCATGTTTGTTTGCCTGTGTTTGGATAGGATTTAATGTTTACTAAGTTTTGTTGGGAAATACAGAAGGGAAACTGTATGATGGTTATTTATTCAATTGATAAAAACTTCTATCTGACAGATGTAAGACTCCTTTACCACATGCTGCATGTTTTTCATAGCGGTTTTTAATGTTCAGGATGATACAATAACTTTATTTTCTTTCAAGATGTATTTTGAGCACATATTAAACATAGAATTCAGAAATTTCATCTCTTATATTCGATTAGAGAAAAATTTTTGTGACTGGTATTATTCCCTGATTGTTATTATTTATTATGAGTTTTATTGACAATTAGGCTCCAAGATAAAACTGAAGCTGACTTATCATCATACAAACTTTTTTTTTCATTCTTAGTTACATCATCTTGTTAGTAGTTTTCATGGTGTCTTCAAATATGCATCTTTTCTTGTTATTACATATCAAAACAGATATTTTAAGATGTTTTTAGTTAAAAGTATTATATTTATCAAATGGCTGCAGTTGTGTTAATCGTCGTTTGGAGAATACCTCGAAAGGTCTCTGGGCGGATGCATATACCCGTTTCAATTAGTTTAATGTGATGCGCTCTCGGTGAAAATTGCGAAAACATCATTTGCGGCAGAAAAACAAACTTTCATTCTGAAATAAATCCTCCGGAATAAAATCTTTATTGTGCATTGCTGATTTTTTCTGTTTATTTGTAATCATTACTAAAGGGAGATTTTTTGCTGAATTAGATCAAGAGTGATTCTCTCTCTCTCTCTCTCTCTCTCTCTCTCTCTCTCTCTCTCTCTCTCGTGTTTTAAGAACGTGAGTATGGAAGAAGTAGTGGCTCTTTGGGGGGTCCCCTGAGACTGATATGGAAATGGAAGAATTTTTCCATTGCGTTTTTACCATTACCATCCAGTTTAGCACACATGAAATAGGCTTAAGTCATGGCCCCCTAGTTGAGAGAGAGAGAGAGAGAGAGAGGAGAGAGAGCTTTTGCTCCGTGTGTTACTGTAGCAGAAGTCTATCTAGCTGCTCGTGATTGCCACCTCCTGCGTTTCATCTAGCGACGATGGTGTGTACCTCTGTGATAGCTGCCAGTACCGACCTGGTTATTGGCAGTTATAACAAATGTATCTTCTGCTACCGCAGCTGCTGTTGCCATTGGCCTTACGCTAATAGTTTCTGCTACTGGGAGCGTTTTCATTTTCATGAAGTAAATTCTGGTAGTGTTTCTCTATGTTATCTGTACGCGCAATCTGTGTTTTTTTTTTTTTTGGCTACTTTTGTATAAACTGTTCATATTATAGTTGTTGAAGCTGTGCTACCAGAAATACAAACAGATTGTAAGTCGTCGTAAAACTAAGAGGTACAGAGGATTTCAGAATTCTGATAGAATTGAGAATAAAACAGGTAGGTACTGTTAAATATCAACTCACGAAGACAAAGTTCCAATAAAGCACTTAATGCGAAGCCTGTCTTAAGCTGTGAGGTAGGACACGCAGTGATGCAGTGCTCCTGTCGTACTACTTTAAGTCTACATTGTACTCAGTGCGTATTCAAATAAAGGCCGTGGTAAGTCGAAACTGCAATTGGAATATCGGTTTAGGGTCATGGTACTTCAGTGTACATCTTTGTTGGTCTGCCTGAATCGTGAAAGTTTCACGGTCATTTTATACATGTTTTGTCAGTCGTGATTTGATCGTATTTTAGTCGTAAGTCTTTCATGATTTCGTCGGTAATGGACTGGTTTCTTCATTCTCTGCATCTTTTCCCACTTCTATGTGGGGTCGTTGTTTCGGGCAGCTTTCCTTGTTTATGTATGGTATTTTCATCTCAGTAGGGATAACTTTGACAAAGAAGTGACAGAACCAAGTTAAGAATCTTTTCACTGATAACTGTAACTTTACACAGGGGCAAATCAGTCATGAACGAGCTTGACATTAGGTCACGGTCACTGAACATGAAACTTAGCCGAACTCGACACAACTAACTCCGAGCAAATTGTCATATTTCGGTCTTGTTGCGGTTCCCTTTAACTCCTGTGTTGCATGTGAATGATCTTGCATTGCATGGGTGTGGCTGTTTTGACTCACATGCATTCTTTCATGAATCAGCTTTTTGTATCGCTGCGATTTGCTTTTCGTGACAAGTTACTGTTATGTCCGAAAGAAAATATGGTCTTGGTGCACTCATATGATATTTGATTTGCCTGAGTTATCCTGATTAAGCAAAACAGAGCTCTACATAATCCCAGTCTTTTCCAACTGACCGACTTAGGGGAGACTTACAGACGAACTATGATCAAGTTTCAGTCGAATTTCACAAAAGTTCCAACTCAAAATGATAGTGAGACCTTCGTGATTTAGCCACGACCCTTACCAGACGGTCAAAGAATATTTTCAACTGTAATGTAATGAATTAACCCCACCTTTTATTCCCTGTAATTGTGAATACAGTTGGCCCTGGCTCAACAGTGACTTGTCACAACAAAGGCATAACAAAAACAAAATTTTAGAAACAGTTCATACCCTAGTATCGGTGAGTCATCAAGACTGAATCTAGACAAAGAGAGATCATTCAGGGCCTTAAAACTACCAAAACCCAACGATTCCGCCAGAGTGAAGTAAGAGTCACCCACGTTTGCTTTGGATGATTTTTCATGCTGAATGACCACTCCTTTATGACACAGTCGGTTCCTGTTGTCTTGATAACTTTTGAACTAGTTTTGCCTCAATGTGAACCATGTCAAAGTCGAAGAAAAGCAAGTAAAAAGCTTAACCACTCTTCAGTAATGTTCATTATAAAAAAAACGGCTTACAAACACTAGTTGCGGCAATTTGACTACCTATAACGAAATTAGTTTACGGTTTTTTTTTTGTTTTTTTTTTTTTAGAATTGTTATAGAATCAGCGAGCAAATGTGGCCCAGATTATTAGCATTGACCAAAAATTATAAAAGTGTTTTAAGCGTTATTTTGACGTCTTACTCATATCAGAATTAATCACGTTTGACAGATTGGACCTGTCTTCTACCCCAGCGTAAGTGAAAGATTTGCCTTTGTATTGAGAATGCTAATTTGTTTATTCCCTATATACTTTTAGAATGGCTTTGTTATCTCTGTCTAAGTGTCTTAAGTGAACATCCATGTCTTTACAGTTCACTTACGATTGATTGATGTTATTATTTATTTAAGCATATAATTCAAATTATGTGACTAATAGAATAAGGATTTTATTTCTGTACTGAAACTTAGCTCTCTCTCTCTCTCTCTCTCTCTCTCTCTCTCTCTCTCTCTCTCTCTCTCTCTCCCCTTCAATTTCCATGTCGATCGCATTTTCAGTATCGTATGAGCCGCTCACGTCACTTACTGCCCATCGTATCTAGCTCCTTTTGTAATTCACCTTTGAACTGTCTGACAGACGGAACTAAAGTTTCCAAATAACTTGGGTGAAAATTCGTCCTTTTTATTTAGTCCGAAATGTATTCCCTCTCTTTTAAGAGCTAGAAAATGTCAGTCACACATTCCAGCTATAGGTAGTCACAAGCCTTGTGAAAAGCGGTGAATAATAGAAGTGATGTAGTAGTTTTACTTTCTTGACACACATCAATAAATCTAGCAACTGACGTACGCGCATGCTCGCGCACACACACACACACACACGCGCATGTGTGGGCGTATGTATTATAAACTGCATTTAAATTTAAAATGTACTTATCTACACACATATCTATATGTGTATGTGTGTGTAGATGTATATTTAAATTGAGAAGTACATTTTAAATTTAAATGCAGTTATAAATGAAGTTTTAATTTTTCTTAAAATTGTTCACTGTCTAACTTAGCTCCCAACTAATCATCAAGGTTATGCACATAAATGATTATTTTGTGGTCCAGGAATCAGTTAACACTGATTAGTCATAGTTGTTTCCAATGTGGTTTATAACAGACGACAAAAGTGTGATCTCTTTTCAATTACTATTTTGTTTATGCTTGTAAACATCGTCAAGCAATGGAAATATCATCTAAAAGACTTTATTAGCTGTACGTCAAGTAAACTTTTCTACTGATGAATCATTTGCCTCCCCTCAGAGCCCCTTGGCTGTTAATCAATGTTTCTTGTTTGCAATTACGAGAAGTTTGGTCGCATGTGTGGCTGAAGTATATAAGTTTCTCATTTCCATCTCCGCAAGAGAAATATGATTGAGAGGTGATCTACTTCAGCTATAAACCCTCCCTGCACCATATAGTAGTCTTGTTACTTTTTATTAGTTTTCTGCGAAAGAACTATTGAGATACCTATTTGTCTGTCCGTCCTCAGATCATAGAACCTACTGAGGCTAGAGGGCTGCAAATTATTATGTTGCTCATCCACCCTCCAATCAGCAAACATACCAGATTGCAATCCTCTATCCTCAGTAGTTTTTATTTTATTTAAGGTTAAAGTTAGCCATAATCGTACGTCTGGTACCGCTAAAAGTGCCAACAACACAGGGCACCACCAGGCCATAGCTGAAAGTTTCATTGTCCGTGGCTTAAGGTTTCATACAGCGTTATACGCTGTACAGAAAACTTTGCCCCTTGTTTTAATTGCCATTACCCATAACAGGAAATGCTGTTAGAACCTCTCTCTCTCTCTCTCTCTCTCTCCTCTCTCTTCTCTCTCTCTCTGTCTCTCTGTCTCTCCGTATAAGTCGTTTAATCCCATAGCTGAAATGGGGAAGTCCATCAGTTATTTTTGCTGGCATCGATTTTTTTTTTTTTTTTTTATCTTTTCCTTTTACATAGTGGTTAGTTATCATATCTCCACCAAACTCTCTCTCTCTCTCTCTCTCTCTCTCTCTCTCTCTCTCTCTCTCTCTCTCTCTCATTTTCCTTCCCTCGAGTACTTCTTGTTCTTCCGCTTCCCCGTCTCTCTCCAAGGGAGACAAAAGCCCTAAGCGAGGAACCAAGGAAGGTTTGCACACAAGATGATGTTGACACAGAACTTGGTCAACACGAGGACAAACGCCCACACTTAAATGTGGCACGAAATAAGAAGTACGAACACAAGGCAGAAAAAACAGAACGCAGCTCTCTCTCTCTCTCTCTCTCTCGACGACGACGATGACGACGTAACTGAGTTCCAATAAACTAACCGCTCGAGATATATATATATATATATATATTTTTTTTTTTTAGGGTATTTCTTCGTCGTTTAGATTTTGACTTGGTATAGGTAATTTTCTGTGTATTTGTTTTCATTTTTCGCCTATTTAGATGTTATGCCAAAGTCACAGTTTTACGAACACGCTAGGTCAGCTAAAGTTTCTGTGTTTAGTACTTATGAAATTTGACATGAAAATCAAATAATGCAGTTACCTTTTTGAAATGATGATCATATGATTACTTGATATGCTTAAGTAACTGAAATGCCCCTCTGAAATTTAGAGCTTAATTCTACGATCCCTACAATTACTAAATGTTTGGTAAATCAAGCAATAGCAATATTTATCTATGAATCAGTTTAATTTTAAATATTGACTGAAACCTTGAAGAATGAGGATTTTGAACGAATTAACTATGAAATTCCAGGATTTATGCACATCTCTTCGCCTTCTAATCTCTCGCCTATCAAGGTTTGCTTTTAGCTCTTGGGCGATATGAGCCATTCGAGGAATCACTGCGATTACAGCAAACGGTGCTTGACGCTTTAAGAGATTATCGTCTTAGGGAGAATTGCGGATATTTAATTTTGTGCGTTTTACCTTTACCCCCGTCTTCGTCTTCCCTTGTCTTCGACTTCTTGTGCTTTTCTGTTTGTGATTTAATTTATTTTTGCCTTTTTGTGTATGTGCTTTTGCATATTTGCTTTTTTTTGTCATTCACAATTGGGCGTTGCTTCTACGTGCGTATATATCTTACTTCGTGTATGTTATATTCACGCATTTTTTCGTATGACATTTATACACGCAATTGCGCTTCGTGTGAAACTTTTACACTTTTCACTCTGCGTATTTTCGACTTCCATATTATTCCTTTTGATTTTTATTTTGGTCTTCCTCCCGCGTATGCTGCTGTATTTTCATTTGACACGGATGGATTTTTAAGTTGTCATGCCTTCCGCTTATACATTTAAAAACAGAAGTGTGTACCTCGTCCGCACAGAAATGCACTTCATTTGTAGCTTATGCATTTTCACTTCACTTATCTCCTGTTTATGCATTTTTAATCAGTCAAGCAGTCAATGAAACTGGAATCGCTTTGCATCATAAATCTCACAGCAAGATTCACACTTCAGTGTTATTCCAAAATATCATGTAAAAGAAACTTCACAATAAAGTCTGATATATTCTTAATAACTTTTGAGAAATCTCTGATGGGTAAATCACACAAGTAAAAAAGTATTAAATAATATGTTATATCTTATAGTTGACTGTTATATCGTACATTTTACCATTCAGAAATACTCTTGGCTATCGCTTTTCTTTTCTGAAAGACCCTTAATCAAATAAACAAAGATTAACAATCCTGGTCATTTAGATGCTCATGGCAGGACTTATTTATATACAGTAGAGAGAGAGAGAGAGAGAGAGAGAGAGAGAGAGAGAGAGAGAGAGAACGCCAAAATTTGAATTGCGACATGATAGATATTTGGGAATTCCCTGGTGTTATGGACTTGGATGATTAATGACAGTTTTTGTTTGCAATATCTTTCATGTTTTATTATTGATGTTATCATAGCTATTATAGCTATCACTTTTAAACCGTAAAATTCGTCACATTATGTGTCCATCCACATTCTCTTGAAATATTACAGCCAGATAGTAACTACAAAATGACTTCATAAAAATTTTCCCTTTTCATTGCGAAGGTGTTATTTTAATAATTTGTAAAATGTGATGGCTTGCCATTGAACGATGGAAAATTTGCTTTGCTATCGAATTACTGCATGATGAATGCGATGGCCAAAATGAATTATGTGCCGCACAAAAGGAATATTTTTTTATGCGGATATATTAAACGCTGTGAAGAATGGCTCGTTTTAATCGGCTGTGGAAGGGGAAATGACGTTTGGGATGCAGTTTGGTATGCCATCCGGAATAAGTAGTGACTTGGTTATTTGCTGGGTTTGTGTAAGTCTCTCTCTCTCTCTCTCTCTCTCTCTCTCTCTCTCTCTCTCTCTCTCATACACACAAGACTTGACTTACCCAAGGAAGGCAAAGTGTGAATATATGAGGTGATTTTTGAACCAACTCATTATTATAAAAGCGAAGTGAGGATACTGGCTGCTCTTCAATAAAAGAAAAAAAAGTTGAAGCTTTGGAGATAAATATCCCATAGTACAGGATACATAGCATGTATTGATGAGGCAAGAATTCTGGAGATATATAGAAAATGTGGTAGCAAGGTAAGGGTTTGATATGGATACAGCATAGTATTTCTAGATGGTTCGGTCATATAGAAAGAATGGACGGAGATAGTTTGGTAAAACATTGTACACTTCAGAAGCGTTGATGAAGGAAGGGAGAAATAGCTAGAAAGGGTTGGATAGAGGTGGAGAAAGGGTCATTAGAGAGGAAAGGCATTCGTGTGAAAGGTTCAACGCACTGCTGATTAGTTTTTGCATTGGTGAATGACGAAGATAGTCTTTTGGAGGTTTTATTGCACAGAATACTCATCCATCATTCAGCATTTGTAGTATGAATGTAATAGTTACTATTGTTTCCGTTTTTTCCCTGGTAACAACATCCAGTTAGAAATCTCTCTCTCTCTCTCTCTCTTTATATATATATGTATGTATATATATATATATATATATATATATATATATATATATATATATATATATATATACATACATACATATGTGCGTGTGTGTGTGTGTGTGAATAATATATAAGACGTGATGCTATGTACAGATAAAGGTAATGCCATTACCTTTATTTGCGATATATTACGCTGAATTTCACAAAATCTTTTTAGATTTTAACTTCCTTTAACTAACTCCAATTTTTACCTCCGTCACAGAAAGTTGTTTTATCCAAAATATCGAATAAAACTCGAGCCCCATTTTTCTCTGATTGACCTGTTCAGAGTCGTTTTCCCTCATGTAATGTGCGTCGGTTCCTGATGGAAATTCTCTCTCAATTCTTTCTCATCACGCTGCATTGTGCACAGAATGAGAACTTCATGAATAACGGGGCACATTTTCTATTTGTCTTTCCAGTATCCTTCGTCGGGTAGTGCTTGAAATGTGCAAGCACTGAATTTTTCCTTCACTTCAAACAATAGACCAACTCGCATGCCTTCTCCTATTCCTCCATCTTTTTCCTCTCCCTTCACCTCCTCCTCCTCCTTCAGGCATCCTCCCACCCTTCCCCTTCCTCTCACAAAATGTGTATACTGTATTATAAGATAAGACAGCGAAGGCAAATTTATTATGTGATTGAAGCTTATTAAAGAGGAATTTAAAGGATGTCACTTCTCACTTATTATCAAAATTTCTCTCTCCTGCATCCTGATTGTTTTTTTTTTTTAAATCTTTTATGAGGGCTAATTAGGTTTCTTGATTTATATTTATCAGGTGATTGACTGTTCTTTTGCTGTAAATGGAGATTTGTTAATTTCATGCCATACATCATAAAGGTAATGAACAAAGCGGACGATGTTTAATCATTTGCTTCTTGGAAGATGACAAGCTAAGGAGTTGCAAGTGAGGGCATCGTCATTCAACATTATGAGTTTCGTAGTTTTTCCCAAATTGATGAACGGGGTTTTTTCCCTTGGAATTTACGATGAATTGATGAATATCCAAGAAATCAGGCGAAATAGGTGATTAGGCCTGACTATTCCCGTAAATGGGGAAGATGCTTGTGTTTACTATAATCCGACGACAGTTGGATTCATGACTTCTGGAACCGAAATTCGAGAGGTATATTTGGTCGCATCTCCCACCATATATCTCTGCTAGTAATCCCCACGCTGGTAATCCCGTTGAGTAATCGAAAGGGATTCGGCAGTAATCATCTAGAGATGCAGAATGGCAATGACTAGGTTAGGGAAGAGAGGGGGGGGGGGGGATTGGGGAGTTAGGGACCTATGCGGTACATGATAGGAAATTAATGACTTGGATGGATTGCCCAGAGAGAAGGACAACATGCAGTTGCAAAGGTTGAATTTCAGCGGATAGATGGAATGGTGAGGTTGGGTCTGTATGTACAAGCCCAGTCACATTGAATATTGCAATACGCAGGCTTTGCAAATGCAAACGTACCTGTAAACTTTAATCTCTGCTGTATGGGCATATATCAAATCGACGGAAAAATAGGATACAGAAAATGGAAGTCTACGAAATCGTATGTCCAGTTTTAATCTAAAGCGCAGGACTTTGCAATATATATATATATATATATAATATATATATATATATATATATATATATATATAAAAAGAGGTATTGCCTCGGAGGAAAAATTAAAAGACGAGGAATTCCGAGATCTGTCGGTGTGCACGGCCCTTTAAATGAGGCATTACCGTTTATTTATACATAGCATCACATTTTATATATTTCGTGATCAAGTTATTCATAATATATATATATATATATATATATATCTTATATTATATATATATATATATATATATATATATGTATATGTATATGTATAAATATGTGTGTGTGTAGAAATGAATATTTATTTATACGTACACACATTTCTGAGGTCTTTTCATTTAATATTTAAAAATAAATGGATTTTATTTTGTCCTCTACAAGTAGAAAAGATCGATGTTGAATAAGATTGAGAGAATAACCTTGATAAAGTTTTCTCTTCTTCGTACTCTGGATCCATGTTTGACAATTATATACATTATGATGAGGTCTGAAAGGGTAAAAATATGAAGATTCAATGAAGAAGGGGTTAAAATGTCAGCATAAGTTAACTGGTGGATCAGTAATTTGAGATGATTTGCCATGCGAATGAATGGAAGAAATAAGATTATTTAAATGGCCGTAGGAATTAGGTTTGGTTGGAAGGAGGACTGGGAGATGGAGACAGAGACAGAGACGCTCCTTGCAAGACTGAGGTGAGTGGCCAATGCTGTGTAGGTGTTGCTCTTAATAAGCCTTTTGGAAAGGTACGTGAAATTAATGCTGTGGGTGAGAAGTTTCTGCATAATTGTATCATGCCTTTATTGGCTTTTGAAAGATGAAGGGCCAGTTATTTTTACCCCTTTTTCTTCTGACCATCCTCTCGTAAGTAGCCATCTTGCCTGGTGAGACGTACCCGCGTGAAGTCACAATAATCAACAGATATCACAAGTTTAACATACGACTAGAATTTGAGAAATATCTAGAAGTGTTCGTGAACTATCGGTGATAAGATTAGTGTGAAAATAGTAGGATAAAGCGTCTTCTAAGTTAGTTTATCAAGTGTAATACTATAAATCAGAACAAGATGGCAGTAAGTTCCAACTGCGGGAAGAGGTGGCGTAATTTGGCGTGTTTAGCAAATTCGCAATACGATGAGGTAGCAGGAAGGGAACTGGCATTTCTCATCTATGAAATCAGCAACAGTCCTAACCAAAAAGATACAAAAGCATTCATAGATATATTAGAAGGATATAATCCTTCAAACTGGAACAAATCTAATGAAAACATCTTAAAAATAATTGAAGAAGTTCCAAATAAAATCCAAGTGGTCAAGAGACTCATAAAGAAAATATACATAAACCAACATATTCCGACAAAGAAAAATGAATAAGGTGAATCTTGTGAATATCCTAATTGATGCAGGTAGAGAAAAAGAATGCCAAAAGCATGCAAACTGTGTAAGGTTTGGTATAGCATAGTCAATCCACAAAACCTAATCAGAAAATGTGCTGCATGCAACATTCCGACCCATCCACAGTGTGCTGAGGTAATACAAGATTTGAGAAAAGATACAAGAATTTTTTGTTCAACATGTCTATCATGGATAGACAATGTTATTAAATCAAGATTGAATGTACAAATAGTTGAGGATGAAGAAGAAGAGAGAGGAAGAAGAAGAAGAAAAAGAAGAAGAGGAAAACGGAAGAGAAGTAAACAAAAATGAAATGACAGAAAAAAATAAGGAAAACAAAGAAAAACAAGATAAAAGTATGGATGCAGAGATACTCATTGATACTACATATGAGGCAATAAAGCAGCATACCTATGAAGAAATAAATTACGATATGACAACAGAAAAGCAAATCCCGAAGAGGCTCTACCCAGATCTATACAATGACGGGAAAGAGGAAAAAATAGACAAGAAAGACAAAATCTGCAACCTTTTGAAAAGAGGGAATTGCAGATTTGGAGAAAGATGTTACTACAAAACATCCTAAGATATGTCAAAACTATGAAATATATGGTAAATGTGCATACTTAGATGGATATGGGGATGATTGCAGAGATCTGCATCCAAAAATATGTAAAAACCTAAAAGAAGGAAAAGGATGTAAGTTCGACAAAAAATGCAAATATATGCACCCTGTAGCCATGAATCATAATCAAATAAATAACCAACCAAGTAATAAAATCCAAAATAAGAAAGAAACAAATAAAGAGAGAAATCAAGAATATCAGGTAAAAGAGAAAAGCAAACCACCAATGAGATATGCAGAGGTGTCAGCAAAAAATTTCAAAGCATCAGCTCCGAAATTCTACTCAAGAGATAATAACTGTATTTATTATGCAAGAGGATATTGCAGAAACGGAGAAAATTGCAGATTCAGACACAAAATGAATAATTATGATGAAGGAAGATCAAATATTATGGAAAAAAAAGTTGGATTTTTTAATGTCAGAATTTCTGGAAATGAAAAAAAAGAACAACATACCAGAACAGGAAAGAGACATGGGAAAATCCTTATTACTACCAGTATTAAATGAAGGAGAAAACACGCAAACCATCATAGTGATGAATGCGCAGGGTTTAGTTACGAGTAACTCAAAAAGAAAATAGAGTACTTAGAAGAACTAACCCAAAATGAAAAGAAAATAGATATAATGAATATAAGTGAAACCTGGTATTCCCAAGAGACTGAAATTGATGATCAAATAAAAGGGTTCCAAACTTATAGATCAGATAGAAAAAATGGAATCAAGGGGGAACCGCAATATATGGGAAAGACAAAAAAACAAGGAAAAATATATGAGAAATATAGTAACTCAGAATGTGAACTAATAGCGTAGAATTTGAATCTGAAAAATTGATGAACATAGTAATAATATAGACCTCCTAATACTAAAGAGTTTGACTTAATAATTGAAAAAATTGGATGATATATGTAGAAATCACAAGGACTGGACTATTCTCCTATCTGGTGACTTCAACTTTCCTTTCGTAGAATGGTAAAGAACGAATAGGAGATTGTGGTTGTACTTATACATATAAAAAAGAGAGTAATAGTAGTGCAGAAGATAAGAGGCAATTTGAAAAGCTATTAGATATGCTACTAGAATACAACATTCAACAAATAAATCACATGCCAACAAGAAAGGAAAATACTTTAGACCTAATATTTGTGAACGAGATGAATTATGTTAAAGAAATAATAGTTTATAATGCGAGTATTTCAGACCATAATGTCATAGAATTAACAGTTCATTCCAAAGCAAGTGAAAATAGAGATAAGCAAGAAATGAAAAAGTGGGAAGGATATGGAAAATACAACTTCTACAGTAAAAATATAAAATGGTCAGAAATTAATGAAGAATTAAACAAAGATTGGATAACATTTTCGTAAGTGATGACATAAGGGTAAATACGGAGATATTATATAAAATATTGGAGAAAATAGTGGAAAAATATATACCGAAGAAGAAAAGTAAACATCATTCATGCATACCAAGAGACAGAAGGATCTTGTTCCCGAAAATCAGAAAGTGGAAAAAAAGGTCTTGCAAAAGAAAAAAATGCATGGAAAGTTATAGAACTAAAAAGTAAGATAGAAAATGCAGAACAAAAGATTATACAATCAAAAGAAAATGAAAAAACGGGACTTGGAAGAAAAAACCCTATTAAATATCAAGCAAAAACCCCAAACTATTATACTCATATGCGAAGAAGATGAATAAAAGAAGAATAGAAATAGGCCCTCTGAGAATTGAAGGGAGATTAACGAATGAAAAAAAGGAAATTTGCAACATACTGGCAGAACGATATAAGAGAGAATTCACCCCTAGAATAGATAATGAAGATAATGAAATAGAAGTAATAGGATGAAAATAGTGAATATTTAGCCGACATAGATATTAATGAAGCTGATATTGTGCAGGCTATTAATGAAATTAAAAATGGAGCTGCTGCAGGGCTGATGGAATTCCTGCTATTTTGTTAAAGAAAGTAGTTCATTCTATCGCAAAGCCACTTGCAATATTATTAAGACAAAGTGTAGATACAGCAAGATATATGATGAGCACAAATTAGCATATATTACCCCTACTTTCAAAAGTGGATCAAGACTAGAGGCAAGTAATTAATAGGCCTGTGAGTCTAACATCACATATTATAAAGTGTATGAAAGGGTAATGAAGAAAAATATTATGAAACTTTAATAAAAAAATAATTTGTTTAATAAAGGACAACATGGTTTCGTACCCGGAAAAAGTACACAAACCCAACTGTTAGTCCACGTGAGAACATATTCAAAAAATATGAAAAGCGGCGGAAATGAAAACAGATGTGGTTTATTTAGACTTTGCAAAAGCTTTTGATAAAGTAGACCATAATATATTAGCGAAGAAAATTAGAAAAACACAATATCGTGGATAAAGTAGGAAGATGGTTAAAAGAAGAATTTTTACACAACAGAAAACAGATAGTTATTGCAAACGACGAGAAATCGGATGAAGCCAAGGTAATATCCGGTGTGGCCGCAAGGTACGGTGTTAGCTGCAATACTGTTTGTTATTATGATTGAAGACATAGACAATAATGTTAAGGATTCGGTAGTGAGTAGTTTCGCAGATGACACAAGAATAAGTAGAGAAATTACTTGTGATGAAGATAGGAACGCTCTACAAAGAGACCTTAACAAAGTATATGATTGGGCAGAGGTAAATAGGATGGTATTTAACTCTGATAAATTTGAATCAATAAATTATGGAGACAGAGAAAGAAAGCTATATGCATATAAGGGACCTAATAATGAGACCATCACAAATAAGGAAGCAGTTAAAGACCTTGGTGTGATGATGAAAGGAACATGTTATGCAATGATCAAATAGCAACTCTGTTGGCAAAATGTAAAGCAAAATGGGAATGTTGTTACGGCACTTCAAAACAAGAAAAGCTGAACACATGATTATGCTTTATAAAACATATGTTCGTAGTCCACTTGAATATTGCAATATGATATGGTACCCACACTATCAAAAGGATATTGCACAAATAGAGAGTGTACAAAGGATCCTTTACAGCTAGAATAGAAGAAGTTAAGGACCTAGACTACTGGGAAAGACTACAATCTTAAAATTATATAGTCTAGAAAGGAGAAGAGAACGCTACATGATAATTCAGGCATGGAAACAGATAGAAGGAATAGCAGAAAATATCATGGAACTAAAAATATCAGAAAGAGCAAGCAGAGGTAGATTAATAGTGCCCAAAACTATACCAGGAAAAATAAGGAAAGCACACAGGACATTAATCCACTACGCACCAGCATCGATAATGCAGCGTCTATTCAATGCGTTGCCAGCTCATCTGAGGAATATATCAGGAGTGAGCGTAGATGTGTTTAAGAATAAGCTCGACAAATATCTAAACTGCATCCCAGACCATCCAAGATTGGAAGATGCAAAATATACCGGAAGATGTACTAGCAACTCTCTGGTAGACATTAGAGGTGCCTCACACTGAGGGACCTGGGGCAACCCGAACAAGATGTAAGGTCTGTAAGGTAAGGTCCCCCTCGTTTTGTGTTGGATTTTCGCAGTAGAAGTGGTTACTCCAAAATGTAATATTTTTAGCACAATTCATATACCTCTATGAAGAAGAGTATATACGTCTTATTCGTTATATTTTTTCCTCAGTTTGATGTTGTCTTGACTAATGGAACTGGTCTTGGGCTGTGCTGGCCGGTCCACGATGCTTTTCAATTTTTAACCTCATCCTGACAGAGCTGCTCTGAAAGGAGAAGGAATATGGCTTTAAATGACACGTAGACACACACACACACACATATAATAAACACGCTCTAGACTTGACTGTACCAGAACTATTAACGTTTATGAGAGAGGAGAAATCCCCATTTTATTACTCTTGCAGAAAATGTAATCGAGTTGTTTGTGGGTATTTAGCTATGTATGAATACTGTTTATATGTATGTATGTATGTATGAATAGTACAAGTAGCATCCGTAATCTTGCTTAAAAATTTTCGTGGTTCGTAGAGTTTGAGGTTTATCTTCGCGCCGCCTACGATGGGAAATTTAGTGGATAAACTTTGAGACGGAATGGCCTCTTGTGGTTGTTATTAAAGATGGCTCTTCTTTAAAAATGTTGTAAGCTGTCCCTCGTACGTCGGCATAATAAGGAGATAAGCTCGGATTCGCCGATAACAAGTTTGTATCATCCGTATTTTGCCGCGATCCACGCGGTAATACATGATCGGAACGTGTCAGAAGACCACTAACATCCATTTCGCAGTTACCGAAGCGTGTTGTGCATCCGTTTGCGGCCAAGTGAGCGAAAATAGCGAAAAATAGCGAAAATACAGCGTGTTAACAAGCGCCCAAGGGATCGCTTTGGCATTTCCGCTTTTTATCGCGCTATTTTTAGTGAGGGTGCCTAGATAAAACGATATTTCCTGTGATAAGTCATGGAAGATAAGTTGCAAGTTATGTTATGGATAAAGCGAGAGAGAGAGAGAGAGAGAATGGCAGGTGATATTTTTTTTATTTGGTGCATGTTCTCTTTTTAATATGGAACGTATCATATCGTAAATTTTTTCGTGGCAAAAATATGACCTTCGAAGACAGTTGCAAAGTCAAATAGGATTGAAGATGAACGGATTCTCAAACGTATCTTCTCCATGGATGCATGTGTCAAGGTAAAGGCTTTATTGGATTGCTCTTTCCACGATGTATCCCCTGGTCTTCAAGTCCCAGAATCTTAAGTGTGGTCTACCTTTTCATGGAGAAGATGATTGAACGCAGAATTCATATGAAATATTTTGTCACATTACCACTTCAGTGTTGACGTTTTCGGTTGGATAAATGAAATACAAAAAAAAAAAAAAATGCACTATTTAAACATTTTTTCCATTACTAGTTTGTGATGATTTTTAAGCTACCGTGTGCGCATGTCTAGAAATAAATCTTTCAGTCATTTAATCAAATGAAATTTATTTTTGTAATTTTGGCAAATATTCTTCAATTATTCGTTTGCATTTATGTATTGTAGTTTGCTGTTTATAATGAATGTAACTTCGGTTTTGTCTTCATTTAGAGTGATCCATGATTCGAAGCTTACATTTTTTCTTTTTCTCATAAACTTTATCATTTGCACCGCATTGCTGGTAATTTTGATGTGCATAATGCCATATACATTTACTTCATCTACCCATAAATCAATAGCATAAAGCTTAATTTTTCTCGAAACGTCATCTGCCAGCCGTATAAGCCGCGTACTATGTAGCATAACCTGTCCTTAACCAACAAGCTGTTGCGGCAAGTAGCTAACCCATAGTGTAAGGGCGATGCAAAATGGTCCAGTTTGCATCCAGTTAAAGTATTTTATTTCGTTTCTTTTAGACCAATAAAGATATAGCCAATGTGTTCATTATTGTCAGGATACATTAACATTTATAATTTACTGTAATTTTATAGACAATGTGTTCATTACTGTCAGAATACAGTAACATTTATAATTTACTGTAATTTTATAGACAATGTGTTCATTATTGCCAGAATACAGTGACATATGCAATTTAATGTAATTTTACAGACAATGTGTTTATTACTGTCAGAATACAGTAGCATTTACAATTTACTGTCATTATCAGAAAACGGAAACATTTGGAATTTGCTGTAATTTTCATACATGAAAGATTATTGTTCAGCTAGTTTGAACGGGATGTTCCAAATGTCCAGGTTTTAATCAAGCATTACGCCAGTGAATGGCTTTCCCTGTCCTAGCGCCAGGAATTTGGCTCAGAATACCATAAAATCAAGCGTCCATCCTAACAAAGTACATCGGAATCACACTGGGAAATGGACATAAATAGACACGAGTCAGTTTACCGACAGTGTACTCCAGTATTTGTATAAGACTTCCAAGCCGGAATATCATCGTCCACCATTCCTGCCTTCTTTCAGACGTAAAGGTAAAAGCCTTCTCTTGTGGGTGTGTTCTCGTGGAACCACGGAGAGGAAGGATTATCTCTTGAAGAACATCTTGACTCTCAAGATGTCGTGAGAGGTTGCCTTTGTGGCATTCGAAGTGACTGCGTTTGATTTAAATTAATATTTTTCAATGGACTTTTAATTTTGTTTCGTATAAGTGTCTACTACTTTCATCACAGTGATGGAATACTTACATATATGTGGATGTATGTTAGATAGAGCAGAAATATGTTATTGAATAATAATAAAACTCTCTCTCTCTCTCTCTCTCTCTCTCTCTCTCTCTCTCTCTCTCTCTCTCTCTCTCTCTCTCTCTAAGTGTGAGTGTGGGTGCTGGTATCTGCATTGAAATCAATGTCTTTTTATCCCTTCAAGCAACATTGCTTTTTCATAAAGGCTATTAGATACTTCATTGCACAAATATCGGTAAAGTCATTATTCTTGAAATAGTTCCTTTTGTATCAGTAATGTGTTCTAAAAATGCGACGCTTTCATTGATTCTATTAAAGAATTTATATTCTTACGGGGATGACAGCAGTTTTTGCAGTGCTGTTGATGTGCGTTTAGCAAAGCTTTCCCCAAGCGTGTATATCTGTACACACACTTTATATATGTTTATATATGTGTGTTTGTGTGTGTACAATTGTGTATATAATATATATATATATATATATACTATATATATATATATATATATATATATATATATATATATAACAACCATTTCCCCCATACGGATGATGATGATGGCTCCGAAGAAGAAATCATAACGGCATGTCGATCATTGCTTCATTCATATTTTGGATGAGGCCACATTAAGAAAACTTCCATAAAGTAAGGCGCTTCATAATCCTTATACGAAAACTCACCAACAGAGAGTCAGAGCACCGTCGCGTTGCTGTACGCTGCACCACTGACAGGCATCTTCCATTCACTCTTGCCCTTCTGTTTTCTATCTTATTCCACCCATCCAGTGCTTTAAAGGTCTTGTGTTCTTTTCCCCTCTTACTTTCATAACTTACTTTCATAATTTTTACATTTCTCACCAACCTCTTATTCTTTTCGCATAAACGAACAATCTAAAAAGAACCTTTCCGTAAGGGGGTAGGAACAGGAGCCCATACAAATTCCTGCTCAGAGCTAAGAAATATTAAGAAAAACAGAAGCTGTCTGGAATGAAATACCTGTAGAAAGTAAAGTATTTCATTTGTTATAATTGTTAGATTTCAGTGTCCTTAAAATGAGTTAAATGAGTTGCTTATGATAATTACAGAAATAGTTCGAGAGCCTCTGGAACAGAAACATTTTCTAAAACTATGTTAAGATGCGAAAAGGAGATATGAGACCATAGGTTAAACTTGAGCATCGTTTGTTTTTATTAGGCCCCGTGAATAGTACTTGATTTCTTAAACCTCATTGTATTTAATGAATTTATAGGTAGAGTTCGAGATTATTCAAATATTGTAAATGCGGTGAACGCTCATTGGATGTCAGACATGGTTAAGGAAAAATCACTCCACTACCTAAGACATTGCTGAAGTAAGAGATAATTAGCAACATTTTTCAAGAAATCCCTTCAAATGCCACAAGGATTTCTTTGAGTTAAAATAAAAAAAAAAGACTGTTTCTAGCTACAAAAAAAGCATCGTGTAGATTTAACCCAGAGAGAGAGAGAGAGAGAGAGAGAGAGAGAGAGAGATGCCCCCGAACATATATGTTCTGTGATTGCGGATTGTGATCAACGTACCATGCAAAATGAGTCGATTCCCTCAGATATACAAAGCATAGTTACCCAGTCAAACACGGCAGGGATTCGAATAACTTCCGTTGTCCTAAAACTGCAAATTGAATCTGCCATTGCACGTAAAATGACATTTTTTTTTTTTTTTTACCCTGACGGACAACAATCAATAGCACTTTCATCGCCCACCTAAACCTCTGTGTCTCTTCAACTTTAATATTTTCAGGAACTGCCCTTCCTCTTAACCCCCACCCCGAACCCCCAAGCCCCACATACCTGGCGAGGCGAATGGGCAACCCCCCCCTCCCCCCATCCCCCCTTCCGCTCTTAAAGTATCCTCTTCAGTCTTGTTCTAATCCGATTCTTTCTCTACTGTAAACATTCCAGGAGTTGCCTTTCCCATTTTTTTTTTATTTTGTACTTTTTGTCATTATTTTTCTGATTACCTTTTCACAATATGTTTTTCTGTTTCCTTTGCCGAATTTGCGGTGAGTTTTTATTTGTTTCTGTTGGCGATTGACCCTTTGTATTTTTTCATTCATTTGAGTTTCTGTTGAATAAATTTTTTTTAATTACACATAACATTCAAGTTTCAGTAAATATATTCCAATCAGCATCGTAAACAATCTTTAAACTTCTTTACAGGTCAAGTTGGATTTCATTTCCATGTCCTCAAACTTGTTCAGTCAGACAAGATTTTTATTTGATAACTTATTTACCTTTTTTGTGGAGATTACTAGTTTTCAAATCATTACTCCTCACTCGCTTCTTTCTTCGTTTCTGTACATATTGGAGTTTATTACCTTCGTATTTTAGTGGTTTGGTCAATTTTCGTCTTGTCTTGAAATAATAAAAGTTCTCTCAATTTTGCGAGTGTGAGACCCCAAAACAGATAGATAAACGAACACTTAGTTATTGTTTATTAATTATCAATTCTATTATTCTTTAGATTTGTTTTCTGCCATTCTTCTTCCTCATTACACAGTTTTGCTCATTCTCTCTCTCTCTCTCTCTCTCTCTCTCTTTCTCTCCTACATGAACTATACATGGATGGCCATCGTGTAATGGAAAGTAACGTTATTAATTTCGATTCTCTTTCATTTCCTCTAAAGTACCCTCATTATAGCAGTAAAGGTTTCGGGCCATTGACATCATAATTCCGTCATCATCCTTCCACCATAACAGCTACTTTTATTTTTGCCGTTGTCATTAGCTTTGTTAGAGGAATGGCATTACTCCCACCGTCCGTTATCAACACAAACATCGACATGGTTTTTACTTCATCGTCGTCATTAGTAGCTAACGAAAAAAAATTCCATTAATGATTATCAGCATGATCGAAAACTGTGACCGTTATCATGCAAATGCTACAGCGAACTGTGATGGGTTTGTATTGGGTCATCATTATTACCATAATCATTTTTATAATTTCCTCAACTACTATGAACACCATTAGCATAATATAAGAGAAAATGGGGCTTATATCATCTTTACAATGACAACTAAGTGTTCATTATTTCTGTCGTTATTAGTAATTACAGTTGGTGCTGGCTTTATTTCATTATCCTTGGAAACCTGTAATTAAGTCAGTGCAGATAATGGTGGCTTAGTATATAAGATTAACCACATTCATCGCCAGAAAGGTATTCTTATGTACCCCTCATCATCTTCCTTATCATTCTCAAAACATTACACATGACCACAATATCATCATTATCATCACCACCAACGACCAGTATTTTCCCATCTTTTTCCTTAGATAGGCACAACAGAATACGTCATCATCATCTTCATCATCATTGTGACTACCAGAGTCCATTATATTCACATCAGCGTCACCATCATCACCATAATCACTATCATCGCCACGCTCCTCGTAGATAGAACTGTCGCGTCCAATCCTGCCTCCGCGGCGGCTGAGTCGAGTAGCTAGCTTCACCCTCGACATATTTCAAGCTCTCCAAGGGAATGTTTAACAGACCCTCCACCCTTTCGCTTTATTGTCTTTATATCCTAGGCCTCTTCTCCCACTTTTCAGAAGATCTCTTTGATGTCAGGAGTGACTGTGTTACAAGGTTTATTTTCAGCTAGAGATTCTCCCTTCATCTGTTCTTCACTTTGCCTTAATTGCAATCCCGAGTGGTTGTCGGTCTTCACTTGTTCGGTCTTCACTTGTTTGGTTCTTTAGGTCGCGGTGGAGTGCGCCTCGTTGCTGCTCCTAATGATTTGGTTTGTGAGTGAACTCATAAATGGATGTAGAATTCTACTTGCATAAATGCATATGCATAATTATGCGAGCGTGAGTAGTCTTCGTAACTTGCGAGCATGGCTCATTATCAGCATGGAGAGAGAGAGAGAGAGAGAGAGAGAGAGAGAGAGAGAGAGAGAGAGAGAGAGAGATTTGAATTCATAACAATCCCTAAACATACGTACATTATTATTATACACAATTATACGCGTACTTTACCAAGAAAATAAAGGCGGGGTAAGTACATGCCTGCAAACTGTTATTGTCGTTACCACTTGTGGATGTTTAAAGGCAGAATAATACGGCGTGGCTTTCTCATTCTTCCATTGTTTCCAGAATGGACGCTATGGGGACAAAAATATCTGGAGAAACAAACAATGCCTCGTGTGACGAAAGGCATCTCCAGCACGTGGCGGGCTCTTTCGGACATCTTGTGTGGTATTCAAAAAGGATTGTTTAATATTACTTTTTTCCCCTTTTTTTAACTCTTAAGGGGCTCTAACTGGGGAGCAATGTCACTGAGTGCAGCGACTGTAAAAAGGACACTTCAACCTTAAGAACAAGAAGTTTTTATTCACGTGTACACTATATTCTTGACGCCATCTGTGTTTTCTTAGTCTTTTTTCTGGATATATTTAATTACAGTGACAGTGACTGTTATCAGAGAGAGAGAGAGAGAGAGAGAGAGAGAGAGAAGAGAGAGAGAGAGAATATATATCTCAAAAGTGCAAGAATGAGATCCTTGTGTGTGAGAGAGAGCGCGCGAATATATATCTCAAGAGTGCCAAAATAGGATCCTTGTGTGTATTTTGACTAATAAAAAGTAAGCAACAACCAAGTCTAGAGCTGCATGAGTCTAGTTACACAATTATATATGTATATATATATACATATATATATATATAATATATATATATATATATATGTGTGTGTGTGTGTGTGTGTGTGTGTGTGTGTGTGTGTGTGTGTGTTTGTTCTCAAAGTTTTCGTTTCACATATCATTTTGTGTATTAATATGTTGTTTCTGTTTTATTGTGTTGATGACGGCCTTAGTGTTAGAGTAAATCTCTGCGTTGGTTTCGTATTCAACACAAGACAGATGCAATATATGTCTATAATAGGATGAGATAAACCATTGGCCTGATCTAATTCATTCGAGCGTGATCGCTTTGATCAACTACAGAAATTAATTTCCATATAATCTTGTGGCTTAACAGGGGAGATTGTTCTTGTGGGTGTATTCTCTCGCAACACGCCACTATCAAGATAGGAGTTTCATGGTCAGATGCCTTCGGTGAAACGGATCGATTTGAGGATAATGAAATGCAACCTGATCCTGTTTAGGAAATTGTATCAAAGCAGCTGAAGGAAAACGGTTTAAGGCGGGTATCCTGTACTTAATGAAAGCTTCTCTGTACACGCTTAAATTTAGGATGATTTGTAGCATTATGACGCCTGTGACCATTTAACAAGAGGATAATGTAGTGGGAAGTTAAAAGTGCAGCTGTATTGTCATCGATTTTTCCCCATATGAATCGTGGTACAAAACATATTTCAAGTGAAAAGCTGAATATATCTGAGTCATTTGGGGACACATGACAATAATTGTTACCGATTTCATATTTTTTTAAACTAAAATATCCTTATCAGACACAGACCAAATATTAGTGTAAGAAAATAAAAAGAAAGAAGGCAACTCCATTCCTTCAAAACGGTAATAATTTTACGCTGTAACTGAAAATTCTTTGGCAAAATATAAAATAAGGTTATTGTTAATTCAGTTTTATTTCTGCGATTGATATAATTTGTATTTACTTCCGAACAACTTCATGTATGCATAGCCCCATAAAAATTCCTAATCTGCTGGAGGAATAAAGACTTTAGTGAAGAAAGATATTGACATAGTCCAGCTATTCGTCGCTTTAACGAATCGATAAATCAAGGATGAAAATACTTTGGGAAGAAAATTAAAAAAAATATCAAGGCAGCTTAACACTCACATATATACGCATATGCATACATACATACATACATACATACTTACATACATACATTCATACACACACACACACACACAGACACACACACACACACACACACACACACACATATATATATATATATATATATATACTATATATACCATATATATATATATATATATATATATATATATATATATATATATATCTATATATATAATGAAAAGAGCCCATAAAAGCGCTAAGATATAGAAAGTAAATACTTATGTTTCAGAGACCAAACTGTCTCTCTCTTCAGGTAGGGATGAATGAGAAAAAGTGACCGAAAAACAGGTAATTATATCAAGAGATCACAGGTCAGCCGTTAAGTCACCCCGGTTGACGATTTCTCTTTAATCTTTTTAATCGCTGGTTGGAGAAAAAGATTTTATCTATATTTGCATCCCAGGCACCCTTTGAGATATTCATTGTGCTTATTTCTGTTATAACAGAATATATATATTTTCAGTCATATATAATATATCTATATATATATATATATATATATATAATATTTATATATATATTAATATATAATATAATATATAGTATATATATATATATGTATATGTATATGTAGTCATCAGTAGGGTTACCGAAACTCAGAAGAGCTTATTAAGATAAGTTTCGTGCTATCATAACGCATCATCAGTCTGTAATGTAAAAATGATTCACATTTTTGAAATATAAAATTAAAGTTTACTTGCTAATTTAAAAAGGAATACATAAAAACTAAAGTTATTCATAAAAACTAGTTGTTAAGAACTAAAACTAAAATAAAATTATTTACAAGATGACATTAAAATTAACGAAATTTAAGATTAAACAGGAATATTAACCTTTACAAAGCGATGGATAAGAAAGCAATGGCTGTAAAACATTCGTTTGCCCAGACCTCGACTACGCCAAGAAAAGCTGAGTTGAGAATTTTTTTTATGATTGCGAATATTAATCATATACTATAATATCGAGTTCACCATTCCCCGAGCATACCTTGCATTCAAAGGCAATTTTAACAGGTAAGGTGATCTGTCTAGTCTAGATTTATATATACATATATATATATATATATTATTATATATATTAATATAATATAATATATTATATAATAATATATATATTAATATAAGTATTACGTATACGGAATTGGACAACATAATGACTAACACTAGGTAATAAATGAGGCTTCTTTCGTGGCAAATCTGGAAGCCGAGTTAATAAAATGATAAGGATCGACTTCTCGCTATTTTTGTATCCAGTCTTTTCTCTTTAGAATAATTTTGAGTAAGTGTGTTCAGTGGATTTTATATCAGTGACGGGAAGTTCAAAGGATCCTGGGTATCATATCAGTGGGCCTTAAACTCTTCCTTTTTCTGTAGAAAATTTTGCCACATAACAAATTTACAGGAAAGAAATTTTGGAAAAATATTTCCCTTGTGGAACACATTTTCCGCGGGGGGAGAGAGAGAGAGAGAGAGAGAGAGAGAGAGAGAGAGAGATATATATATATATATTTAAAATGTAAATTATATTCGATGCTTCGTTAAAATAGGAGTTTCTGCTCGGTATTGTATTGAAGGACTTGCCTCTGACGTTTGTCATTTATATCACATTTTTATATGTCTTTCAGTCTCAGCATTACACAACTACTTTAAAATTTCTTCTTCCTTCAGAGCGGCATTACGTTACCAAGATTGAGGGACCCATATTGGTAACGACGCTTTGGATTGCGTTAAGGAAGCCTTTTATGTCATTTGTGCGCGGCATATTATTATGAATCCTATCGAAATCATTCCACGGTTCTTTGGGAAATTGCCATTTTGAAGAACTTCGTACTTATTTTGGGATTATTATAACCACCTCTTCCATTTGGGAAAGTAGATGCTTAGCTAGTCTTTGACCTCCAGGCTCTAATATTGCGAGACAGTTGGACCGAAGGCGGCCTCATAGCCATGGCAGGAGCTTAAGAATAATAGCTGATTCTTTTAAATGTTATATCTGATCATCTTTAGGGTTCGAGGTTTGAGAGGGATGAAATGCTCACCTGCGACTTTGCAAATTGTTAAAATTTAATTTTCCAACAGCATGAACTCCTTTCCAAATTTTACTCTCGCATTCCACCAATCTTATCTCTTATCATTTGTGTCCAGCCGCTATACAAATGTTCATTCTTCCACTACTTTTTCACCGCCACAACTGTTCAACGAATAAGCCACTTTAGGGGTTAGCTAAGTTGTTAATCAAAAGGAGTTCTATATGCTGAGTGAAACGTTACGATTTTATGAATGAGATATGAAAACTGCCTAATTTACATAGTTCAAAAACCCGCTTTATAGACTGACACGACAGACGAGTAAGTTGTTTCAAGTGGAAGTTAGTAAATTGATTTATAACCTGGGATTACAATCTTCGACTGTTTGGCAGTTTGTTGAATTGCGTTAATTTTGAGATGCGGACAAAGTCAGTTGAGGAAAACCTTGAATCCCTGTGTTCCTTACACACAAAGTGTTGAAATTCCCTTAAGTACTAAACTCCATCATTTCTTATTCGATGTCCTCTTGGGTGCTGTGTAAAAGTTCATTTGGTTTTCATGGATTTGCTGGTATTGTCATTTACGAGAAACTTGTCGTTATAACTGACGCCTAGTATCAGTCTGCCACATTATTCACGATAAAGTAATGAATCATTCACTTGCCTTGCTGTTCCAAAAAATTATATTTCTTTTTTGGTGTCGCATTTTTGTTGCTTCTGAGCGTAATATCCTATGCCATTTGCAATCTTGTGAGAATTTGTGTGCTACTATTCTCGTATAATTTTGGAATCTTTTATATCAATGCATTTTACTGTTGAACTTGGCAGTGCTATTGCATAAATACTTAATCCCTAAGTGGATGTGTCTTGCAATTTGCACCAGTACTCATTTTCTATTTATTTGGTCACTGACACTTATCGGTGATAGAGATTCTGCTATTATAAACCTTCATGTAATTTTCATTTTTAATGCTGGTGTGGTGTTTGTATAAGCTTTTGAGAAGCACGTATCTGATTATGTGTAGGAGAAGACTGCATGAAGTGAAAAAGGATATTTATTTTTTTAAGTGTCTGAAACACTGTGAATATATTATCATCATTTTGATATGACTTCACAACGGATTTTTGAGAACTGCTTATCATAAATTGAGAGGAATTCTGTTATTCGTGCATTGTTAAACTTAAATATTTAAGTTACGGTATTATTGCTGTTTCCGGTAAAATTATTTGTTCAGTCATTTTTACCACGCGTGGCCGGGTGCATTTCCACTTTGAATTAGGTAAGTCATATGTGTGCTCTGTATTTTTCTAAAGACCAGGGTATTCACGTTTCGTTTATGGATACCTGTGTTTTAATCTTTAGAGTAGTAGTGAACCTTTTCAAATTTAATCCTTCAGTTATACGATTTTTAAAATCTCTTAATAATATGACAGTTTTAGTAACAATAAATCAATCGGTCTTAATAATATGAAGTTTTTGCTGTCATTTTATGCTCACCGTTGGCCCTATTTCTTTATTTATTGGTTTCTTTTACTTTGGTGTGGATGATGAGCTTAATACTCAAAGAGTATAAAGAGACTTGAAAGTACTTAAATTGATGACTATATCGAACTGTTTAATTTTGCGTGTTGAAGTTTCATATTGACAAGGTAATCCTATACTGGGAACTAAAACCTACATAATTTTCATATCTTTTGTTGATAAACGAGATGACCTTTTTGTATATAATCCTATAAAAGGTAAAAGAAAGAAAGGTCAAAATAAGAGGAAGTTCAAAGGTTTTGAGACCCTTGAGAAAGCTTATTGGAATTTAACTTCATCCTTTGCATTGGATACTTGCACTTTTTAGTAATTTTTGGCATATTGGTGTCAACGTTAAAGAGAAATCACCAGGAATATGCAGCCACATGATGCTATTTGAACTTACGGGTTTTTTCACAATGTTATAAGCCCTTAGACACCCTTTTTTCCAGTCTCATCTCCTATTACTAGGGCTCAGTCATACAGTAATATGTACTATATTTTACGCAACTCCGCGCGTTCTCTCTCTCTCTCTCTCTCTCTCTCTCTCTCCATTTTATAAATATATATATATATATATATATATAAAATATATTTATGTTGTGTGTATGTAGTTGTGTATGTATATATGCATACTCACATAAACACACATATATATATATATATATATATATATATATATATATATATATATATATATATATATTTAATTAGATAGTCAAGCGGAAATTTAGTGATAGATAGAGAATCATGTAAACATGAAAGCTGAAGCATGACACATTAAAATATGACTCTCTGGTCATTCGTTCATTTTGCAACTTACAAGATGCTCATGACGTACTGCTTAATGTCAAACCCCTTATTTTTCCGCTTGGAATACAAGTATTCCAATGCAATAACAACGAATATCACGTTCTGCGTTTATTGCATTAGTATTTCTTTTGTTTCTCACCGTTATTAATCTCCTTTTACTTATTCATTTCCATCGAGGGACCTTCACCCATCCATAACCATTACTACCACCTGGATCCCTCGACATTTTCTTAATGTCTTATTACTTTGTTTATTGTTCTATTATTGCTTGAGCGCCTGTCATCTTTCATCACAATCAACGCCTCGTTAATGTGTTATGGCCGTTAACAGCTGTTTTATTTGATGTTGGGGCCCCTTTGTGTTTTCCTTATCGGGATCCAGAGACACTTGAGGTCACACCTTTGATGGTTGATGGCTTTCCATGGCGATTCCTGTTCAGAGCTCGCTTCATCCCTGAGGTCAATATCCTACTCGGCTCGTATCTGCCTCGGTACTTTTTTTTTTTATCGTGGATGACTTTAAATAGATATTTTTGCAGTCATTACAAAGAGTTATGACTATCGTTTTTTTTTTCTTTTAGGTTTATTTCTTTTTCACCCAGGTGACTTTCTGTCATTTCCTTTAGTCATTGGCATTAACTGCACACTCCTTATCAATATTTTCCTTTGTTAATGCAAGTTTAGAATATAATCCCACATCTTAGGCGTTGGAGACCAGTGCTTCTATTTACTATTCAATATTCCCTCTTCATCCAAGGCCAGTCTCGACTGGACTGTGATGCTGTGATTGCTTTTGAGTTATGCAACCTAGGGAGTGTGCATGACAGCCCCCCGTTGATGGACACGAGCTTCCGTGTGTCTTTTTATTACCTTAAAGTTGCAGGGAATGGTTGCGCGACTAAGAATTATTCGCGCGGCACCATCCCTTCCCTGACCCCTCTAGTTCTTCAGAATTGAGTCTTCCTCCTTTTATTTTGTGGTATCCAAATGGTCTCCTTTCTCCCTTTCCCTCACTGGTGAATCGTCCGTCATTCGCGGAGGCTTCTAACCCTAGGTTGCATCCTTAGGATTACTTTTCATTCACTACAAATTCTCTGGGGACAATTTATTATGCATTAAAACTCTTATGGTTGTGATGGCATTCCTTACCTGTGTTTCTTTACAAGCTTGTCATAATTCTCTTTCTCTTATTCCTTTTATGTATTCCTAATTTAGTCTTTTCGTGTATCCTGAAGCATTGCATTATTAGATGTACATGAGAAAGGTGACAACGTGTAATTACTTTCGTCAGACCTTTCTGCTTTAATCTCATTAACCTTTTTAAAGCCACAGTTTTGCATTTCCCCTCAGGAGATATCATATTCTATGTATTATATTCTGAAAATATTACTTTTGTTAATTTGGCTCATGTCAAGATTAGCGAACCTACTATTTTACAAGGCAATATTATGCCACTTTTATTTTATATATATGCATATTATATAAATACGTAAGTAATTAAGTATTTATTCTATATATTATATATACATATATATCTATATATAGATAGATACATACATAAATACACATAACATATATATATATATATATATATATATATATATATATATATATATATATATATATATATATATATATATCTTCTATTTGAAGAATAGTGGGTTCGCTAATCTTGACGTGATCCGTTAGTTTTTCATCTGTATTTCCTTTAATATTCTTTTCCTCTTAACCTTATGGTTCGCTCAAAGACTAATTATAACTACGCATTCTTTTCCATATGTACCTGCTACCAATGAAGCACCGTTTTTTAGACCCTATGTCTATAGTTTTTGGAAAGCGATCTTTAAACCCCGGTAAATCTACAAGTATTTAAGCTAAGTACAATGTTGTGATACTGGCCTATTACCCCACCGGAACCTTAGTCATTGTTATTAGTAGCCGAAAAAAATTATTACGATCGACTTCTGCGGGGCTATATGGTACTTATATCTTCCGACAGTGGAGCTCTATTTTTAGCATGAGAAATTTAACCAGTAAACCAACCTTACACGAGACTGTGATTTTTTAAACTGCTTAACTCCAATCCATATGGCTGTTGTCTCTCTCCCTGACATGGCCGTCGTTTAAAGATGTCATTATAAAGGTTACCGCTCTTTTACCGCGTAACAACGTGAGCCTGCTTAAACTTTCAGGTATTGTTTGAAGTATTTAATGTTTGTTCAACGACATAATATTTCATGCTCTAGAATCTGGACGTTCAAAACTCGTGCGAGCGCCTTTTTCAGGTGGCATTTTCAACAATACTTTAAGGAAAAGGTCTTTTGAATTTTTCTTTTTCTTTTTAGACTAGGAAAGTTTGTTGATACTTTAGATTTTATTGATGGGTCATCGTTTTGCCTTTGCTTATGTATATGGGTATGCACGTTTGTAACTGAAAAAGAAGAAGAAATATATGTATGTATATATATATATATATGTGTGTGTGTGTGTGTGTGTATGTATATATATATACGTATGTATGAATTGGCTAGTCATCCGATGCATTTCACGAGGCTTCTATTCATGATTAAGATTTGGTTTTCTACCAGAATGCCTGTAAAGGAGAACTTGGCGTAAAACATGAATGGTAATGGTGATATAAACGTCACTGCACACTTAACAGAAGATTAAACACCTATTTTGATTCAGCAATGACGAGACTACAGACGTGTGATCCGCCCAAGAAACTCAAGTATGTTGACAGCGACGAGAACCTTTGATTAACGTCCGTTGATAATCGTCGTCTTAATTAGCTCAGAGTGATCATTAATTAGTGTACGGCCCTTGGCGTAATGGCCATCGCGCGACTGTTCCTTTGACGCTACCTCCTGACGCCGCGTTACCTGGATCACGTAAACCAGCAATTATTTCCGGCTGAATTCCTGCCTCAAGGGCCTCATTCAGTAACCTGAGTGACGTGAAGGCCCGGTAGGCGCCTCTGATTCAAAGTACGCTGCGACACAGTTGCTTGCTTGTTCTGTTTAGGAACAACTGAAATTGGACCTAATCGAGACAGAGGGAAACTGAGTTAGATGATGTTTTATGGGCTGAGATCGTAACCAGCAAAGGTACAAGTAAACAGGAAAAAAAAAAAAACTTAAGATTTCAACAGCAACATATTTTCTTTATCTAGTTACAAAGTATAATGGTCTTGGGGATATCATTACGTCATATAGAATGTAATGTTAGTTTTGCAACCTTATGCAAATTTATACTATGTAGTTCCGCTGGTGGACTTACACTTTTTCGTCCTTGAATTTGATCAAAACGTCAACAGAACAGACAGCAGCCAAAGCTCCTTAGCTTGCAATAATCATTTAATATAAAAATTTAATATTTAACACTTGATTTTTTTTCTTCACAGCTTTGTATTTTCCACTGACGATACCCCGTTGATGGATTATTAAAGTGGTATCTGTATATATAGTAGTTATGTTGCTTTTGTATTATATATATATATATATATATATATATATATATATATATATATATACTGGTTTAAAAAATCACAGGAGGTGCACGCGACTGCATTTATAAGCGAATACCATAGGAAGATCATAGGCAGAAAGTCAGTACCAAGCGTTTCCTCCTTTATTCGTCTCTCTCTCTCTCTCTCTCTCTCTCTCTCTCTCTCTCTCTCTCTCTCTCTCTCTCTCTCTCTTTTGCCACGACGAATGTTTGAATAAAGGAGAAAGCGCTTGGCACTGACCTTGTGCCTGTGATTTCCAGTGGTATTCACTCATATTTATATATAGTTAGATAGATATATGGCAATAGTATAAATTCATGTTCAAGAACTTGATAGAATGGTTGACTAAGCAAAAATAAAGGAAGGAAGTAAACATTCTAAAAATTAAAAGTGCCCACAACCCTGCAACACATTCTTGAACTCAATGGCTTGAATTCAGAGAGCGTGACAGAACTGAAAGCGTTCTGTTAGCACTATAAAACGGCAAGAGAAAAGGATTTGAAGAATGCATATGCATACCTTTGAGGGGGGATTAGAGGAGGTTATTTGCTTTTTTTTTATCAAACCCAGCGGGACGAAGTGGATTTAAACTTTCGATGCCCTTTCTTTTAATGTTTAGATAAAGATAATAAATGGTGTTGTTAACGTATGAGGTGTTTAGTTTAATAGACTGACGTCACCATAGCAAGGTTCATCGAAGCAGCAGTTACTGAAGTAGTAAAATTACAAATAACTTGTTGGTTTTCTAATAATATACATTAGTGCCATAATAGGCACTTCAAAGCAGGACGATAAATCATGATGATATGCTTTCAGGGAAGAGATGCATGATAATAACGTGAGACCCTTCACGAGTATGAGAAATAGAGGAACAAGAAACAAACAATCCGTGAGCGGAGAAGGAAAGAAACTGTGTCAATGTTGTGTCAACGCTGCGACGGTGGTCAGAAGTGCAAGTGGAATAAGTTGTTGTCGTGGATGGCATTGTGGCGATGGCGAGTGGAGTGTTTGGTTAGTGGGGCGTGGGAAGGAAAATAAAAGAAGTGGCTGCTCGGATAATGGAAAGAGAAATGTCGTGGCTTGGCTAAAAAATAAAAGAATAGAAAAATTTAAAAAAAATAATAGATAAATATAAAGAAAAAGTAGCAGTATGCAGCCTTAATGTTGAACAGAAAAATTAATGCAGTATACGATCAAAACAGCAAGAGGAAGAGATAGGTAAAGGTTATGGATGGAAATGTGCTCACGGGACATACCACTAAATAGGTTGTTTTCTTTCTTTTTTTTTAAGAAATAGATCGCTAGCACAGTTATTGTAAACTTGGAATGTTGACCAATAATTCAGTTGTTAAGTACGTTAGTCATTTCGGAGAACCATTTCTGAGACATGTTTCATGATAAAGAAAAAAATAAAATCTGGTGGATTCATTTACGCGGAAGAACGAGGCTGGCTTTAATGAACATGCAGAGCTCGGTTCCTGCTAGACATGTTGTTAGGCTTCACTTTTATTTTCAGGTAGGTCAAATGGTATGGGGAACTAAGAGGATAACGGCGATTTCCAAATTGTAGATTGGGATTGTAAGGAGAGCTGGTAAAGGCTGCTGACTCTCGAGATAGCAACCAACCCTCGGTGCTTGTAGATTTCGAAACCTGGCGTGTACAGTGCGGCAAAGGAAATGGTGCCAGATACAGTCAAAGAACTTTTGGGGAGCAATTCCTAGCATGTACCATTTAGAGAACTAGTGTGCCCATGAGCGGTAGTATAAGAGATGGTTGAGAAGGCAAGTCCTGATTCTAAAACTACTATTCACGGAAGCTTTTTCTATCGAGAAAGTCTCAGGAAGCTACGTAAGCGCGGAATTGACGGGAATTCATATCGAATTTATGAGTTGGGTCACTGTTTTGCCTGGGTGCCTTCATGTGGTGCTAGAGAATAACCGTGTGAAAACCTCCAAGATATGTGAATTCTCCATGAAGGAAGAGTAGACCAGCAATTCCGGAAAAGCTCCTCATCACATAATTTCTTGGTTGCACTATTATCCAAGGTCTTCGTGTGATCGTTGCAAGACAATGCTATTTAATTTTAAATTCCAAAATATGGATAGATCGAGGTACTTTTGTTCCAAACATTTTAGGAAGTTAGAAGTTTGGAAAAGAAAAAATCAGAAGATAAATTGTTTAAGAAGCATTGAAAGAAGAATGTATTGCTGATGGTCATGCAAGTATTGTAATTAATAGTCAAGGTAGCAGTAACGTTAGTAGTGTAATCAGTAAGATAATATATCTTCATTTGAATCCTCTATGACTTTTCATGTTTCTAAAATTACATGTCACTCTTTGTTATTTTCACTTTAATATCTTCCTTATCATTTTAATTATCGAGCCTGTCTTCATCTTCTTCTTTTAAACTCTCATTTTATATTAGTTAACATAAAGATATGTACATATGCAGTGTATTAAAACATATTTTTAGACTTGGTTTCCTCCTCGTAGTAAATTGTTACTCTCTCACTCTCTCTCAAGAAACAATTATTTTCAGAGCGTAGTAACCAAGCAATATAAATAGTAATTTTAAAAAGCAGGTCATTGAAATAGAAAAATAATTATTTTTCGGACTGGCTACCTCAGAAAAAAAAAAGAAAAAAAAACAGAGGAACCCATTCTTTATAGTTCGCTTTAAGACTTCCAAACCGATCTCTTAAAAAAAGACAACATTTGTTATCGAGAGGACAGAAACCACTCCCGTTCTTTAGTTTTTTCCCATTCAGCAAAGCTTCGACTTACATTCGAATTGAACAACGTGGACCCATTCATCTCCATGTTGGACAGCGACACTTTCTGAGAGAAGGTTTTCAGATTCAAGACTGAATTACGCCTTCTGGCAAAGACCCGCACTGTGTAAATAAGATTTCTCTCTGAAGGTGTGAAGAAAAACCGGATGAGAAATATGAATGGGCAAAAATGATCAAAAGATTCTTCTCTCCTGCTCCTTTCCTTCTCGGGAAATATTTCCTTGCACTGGAAAGGAAAAAGGGAGGAAAAAGGAAAACGAGAAAGATAAACACATTTTCCACCTCGGCAGAGAAAGTTTTGCTCACTCGTGTAAGATATACAGCTGATCTTTCCAGGCCCCTTTTTCTTCTTGGAGGGCAGCGAGTGTTACCTGGAAATTGGGCCAGTGGCTATTTAAACCGCGGATGAAGAGTTAGGCCGCATGTGGGAATCTTACATTTTAAATGCACGAAAACAGTGGTAAAACCTCCAAAACATTACTTTGCTGTGTCGTGTTAAATAATGGTTACCAAATCCCCCACACTAAAGAAGCAAAGGGAGTATTGAAAATTCTGATCAATATTCAGCCTACAAACGCATACCAAAAACATGGTAGGAGAAATGTTTGGCGAGGGAGGATCCTGACGCTTTTGAAGAAAATTGGATTATTTGTATCTAGTACCGTAAAAAAACATTGAAGCAATTCCAGAGACCCTAGGGACGCTAAGTACCGCCCCGAGGCTCAGGTCAAGGTATCCTTCTGACTGCATATTTTAATAAGGCCGAGCAATGAGAGGTGCTGGTTCCAGATTGTTGGCCTGAGGGTCAAAACGCAAAGTTTATTACCTACCCGTAGATATACATTGCTTTTCATTAAATAGAAATTAGTTCGAAAGCTAAAATAAAGATAAGTACTAAGTCCGAGCGAAAAAGACTGCCAAATATAATAAAATTTGCAATAAAAGTGAATGATATTTCTCAATTTAGAAACATACCGTGGAATACTTGTCTAGACAAAGTTATGAATTAGGTCACGTTAAAAAAGATCAAGAATATGCTCTGAAAGAGAGAGAGAGAGAGAGAGAGAGAGAGAGAGAGAGAGAGAGAGAGAGAGAGAGAGAGAATTACGTAGAATGATATACCGAACAAAAAAAATAATAAACATGTTTTGAAAACTCTGATGCCTTTGAGCAAAATTTAAATAAGGCCTCTTTGCATATGATATACCACCCACTACTTCTGAGTCTGAATCCTGATCTGACCCTGAATTTCTCAGCAATGGCGCTTTGTTGTGATGCATCTTATGGAAAAGACTGCGTTTAAGCTCACGCGGTCGTGGGTGAAACTTTTCCTGTCTTGAAGATTACTTGCTCATCCCTGAACTTTTGAGGGTACGTAGAAAATATATAAAACTGACGCATAAGCAAAACACAACACGTTATTAATGCCAATGGAAGAAAGCGCATTAAATTAATTAAATCATATATAATAAAACGGGGAAAAATATGAATATTCGTAAAGGTTTATTGGCACCTTTAACACTATTTTTATAATATGGAATGCAAAGCATTTCTGGCTCTGAATTTAATGACTCAAAAAATTTAAAGATGGATTTTTCACAATAATAAATTCGAGACATTCATTGATATGAAACCTTAGTTGGTTATACAACAGTTAACAATAAATTCTGTTAGTTGCTTTATGAACAAATATTTCATGACTCCTACCCATGCCCTTGTCTCTCATGTCATCTGAATTCATGAGGAATTACTAAAAATAAAGAGCCAACTGACGGCACAGAACAAATATTATGATATAAAATGGTAATTGCTGTAAAGGGTAAGGGGCCTTTGAGAGGAATAGGATGATACAAGGGATGTGGGGTAATCAGTGTGTCAGGAGTTTAACTGCAGAATGTGTATGGTAAAAATTAGTATTCTTCAGAATGAAATAGTAACTATGTAATAGTGTATGTGTGCGTTTATGCGAGTGTACATGCTTGTACTCTATTGTATGTGCATTGTAATATTTGCCTAAATGCATATCACCTACTATAACATTAATACATATCACCTATAACGTAGGTTATAGGTGATATGTATTAATGTTATAGTAGGTAGAGTGAAGAAAATAGCCAGATAAAGACAGGTAAAGGAAAGTTTGTGATGTTAGAAAGGTATGCTTGAATGAAGTATGAAGCCGTTAGAATTTGCAGGAAAGGCAGAGTTAAAAGGTAATTTCGCTCATAATAGTAGTTTATCTTATCTTAGCGTCCTCTTTCTCTTTCTTTCTCTCCCTCGAGAGAGGGCAAATATGCGTGGGCATCGCCGCCGTTCCTCTTGAGGAGACCCAACTCTCAAAATTCAGCCGCACTGGAGTTTCCTGAGACACAAGGCTGCAGAAAACCCCATAATGTAGACGTGCAGGGGGGTTAGAGACACACGCGGTCTACACGCGTAACCCCAGGGAATGTGAGACTGAGCTTCTTTTATGTGAGTTCCACCGAGATCAACAGCTCTCGCGGTAACGAGCCAAGCAGTAACCTTTGATAGACAGCCTTATTGGTCGTGGATGGGCTCCCTGGATCTTTTGATTAAACTCTGCCAAGAATAGCAAAAAGGCAGCATACCTACTTATGAAACAGTTCAAGACGCAAGGTATGGCAGTTGAAGACGGACAATCTTCCTTTTATAGGCGTTTCACGGGGAGATTTAGCAAGTTCTGTATTAAGTTTTCAATGGAGCACCAAACATGTTTGAACACAAGAACCATAATCTAGAAAGCGAATGAGTGCTTGCTTGATAGGGTTGAGTGGCTAAATGTGTAGTAATAGTGGCAAGGACTTACTTCATATAAGTATTTTATGTAAGTAACTGATGCGTTCAGGAGAATAAATACAAATAAACAAATGGCATTGCTTTGCCTTTTTTTAACTATACTGAGCACGTTTATGTACACGCAAGTGCACAAATACAACGTGTATGAATGATGTTAAAGGTTGGTATAAAACTCTCTTAGAACAAACCCTGCGAATAATACAAGAAATAGAAGATTCCCGATTTATTAATAAGAATACTTTACTGCAGAAAAAAACAACTAAATAAATAAAAAAATAACGAGACTGGACAGGTTTCTCTACTGTGCTAATAACTGAAGAGATAGCGTCGGCAAAGCTCCTAATTATGGGGAAAATAAGTAGAACAAAATCTACAAAAAGAAAGTTATTATACACGGGTGCACGATTCCATTGTGTAAGCATTCCAGTCTTAATTGTTATAATACCTTTAAATATATGTAAATGCCAGCTACTTCGAGCTTTGTACTTCAACGCACATTGGAAGTTGAAAACAAAAATAATAGTGATTATAATCTCCCAATTTGGAAAACAAACATAAAACACTAAAACTTATAAAAATTACGAAAAACAACAAGCAAGAGTTTCACCACAGTGACCCCATCTTTTTTAGGTCGTCTTTCCTACTCCGGTGGCACTCAATAGCACTTGCCTTCTACTGGCCTAAGGTACAACAACCCTCTCGTATTCTCCTTCAGTCCTCTTCACCTCTCTCTCTCTCTCTCTCTCTCTCTCTCTCTCTCTCTCTCTCTCTCTCTCTCTCTCTCTCTCTTCATAATTCTTTTAACGCAATTAAACTATGCATTTCCATAGCAATTCTACCTTCGTCCAACTCTCTCTCTCTCTCTCTCTCTCTCTCTCTCTCTCTCTCCTCATAATTCTTTTGAACGCAATTAAAACTTTGTGCAATTTCTATACGCAATTTGCTCACCTCCGTCCAAACTTTCTCTCTCTCTCTCGCTACTCCATCCTCTCTCCTTCCTCGCCATATTCCTTTTAACGCAATTAAACTTTGCATTTCTCTCTCTCTCTCTCTCTCTCTCTCTCTCTCTCTCTCTCTCTCTCTCTCTCTCTCTCCATAATTCTTTTAACGCAGTTGAACTTGCATTTCTTTAGCAATTCTACCTACATCCAACTCTCTTTCTCTTTCTCTCTCTCTCACACACACACACAGACACACACACACACAGTAATTTTATTATTACATTTAAATGCTACGCGTTCCAGATCTCCTATTTTATAATAAATATGTATTAATTTTGATAATTCAGTTTTTATGCAATATCGTGCTTTGTAGCTTGCCATCGTTTACTCGCTAACTAATCTTAAATTCTGTGTACCTTTGTGTCTGTCTGTCACGCAGTTCAGACTCCCCCGCAAACAGTGCATGATTGGGTCTGCGAAGACCTGATTGGCTGCCTGAAGGACCATTAACGGACCTAATACGCTGCATTGTGGCTCCTCTAAACAGAAGTGAGTTAAATTTTGCGCTGTTGCCACTAAACAAACTCTCTCTCTCTCTCTCTCTCTCTCTCTCTCTCTCTCTCTCTCTCTCTCTCTCTCTCTCTCTCTCTCTCTCAACATAATTATATATATAATATATATGTGTGTGTGTGTGTGTGTGTGTAGAGAGAGAGAGAGAGAGAGAGAGAGAGAGAGAGAGAGGAGCACCACATTGTTCTCTTATCTTTTCGATTTCGTGAGACTTTTGGGTACGCTTACACTTTGCAAGCTACGAATCTGAAAGAGAAATAAATGGTGAGGAGCTTCCTTCCATGGTGGAATCTTAACTCGCAAGCTATTTATAGTGTGGTGTGGCTCGAAACACAAGTGAGATTATCGGAAAAATTTTATTGTTTGTTTAATAATATATATATATATATATATATATATATATATATATATATATATATATATATATATATATATATATATATGTGTGTGTGTGTGTGTGTGTGTGTGTGTGTGTGTATATATATATAAAATTTACTTACCTTCAACAATAGAATAAACTATGAACCCCTGGGCAAAAATTTTCGGGGTATCAGCCTCTTCAGATACCCCCACTGAAGACTTATCTAGAGGACATCAGATCACTACACACTGCTCGGCTCATCTCACCTGCTTCTACAGAAATGGACTGCTGTATTGCGTGAAGGATGTTCTTGACCACAAGTTATTTGTGGCGTTGTTAGAGTCCGTATATCCTCAACATTCTGGCTTTTTGGTTTAAATAGCTTCTCTTATAAGTAGATGATCTCTCAGGACAAAAAATTTTGACTGAAAAAAAATCGTCTGGCTACCTTACAGCTAAACGCGCCCCTCACTAAAAAAAAAAGGGGGGGGGTGGGCACGAGGGGCAAATCCAGAAGTTAGTGACATTGTAACAGCAAAGTTTGTTGGTTCTTCTGCCTCTCCAGTGGCTGACTGTAGGGTGCTGGACTCACTGAAAGCTTGAGATGTGTCCTCCCCTTTCGACAACACACCAGTAACAACTGTATAATCTTTCTTGGTAAACAGACGGTAAAGTAGCAGAGAAGCGTTTTAACCGTGAGATGGTTGCAGCTGCGCTCAAATTACCAGCCATTCCAGAGGTCCCTAAAGGTGTTAGTGGTCATATGAAAAGTGATCACAAGACCGTCAAATGTACAACTTTTAAAAAATGAAAGAATGAATCGTAAAGTCTTTAAAGGAAGCTTTCATGCAGAAGGGCCAAATGAGATACCAAGGTTTGATATTGGTGAGAGCCACGATTTTTTATAATTGCTTTTGAAAGTGATGGGCAAATAACATCCTAGAGTTCTGGGTACGTCAGAGGTCCCCAGCCCCACCATATGGGGTGTTCTTCAGCTTTCATCATCATTACTAAGAAGTCTTAGTAATGACAGAAGAACTAACAACCACTCCAATGGAATTCTTGTTTTCCAAAGAGGTGATTATTCAGGGGGACTTTTAGCTGTTCCAGATGCAACCCATTTTTCTGAAGGAAATGCCAGAAGAGGTCACCACACTAAGAAATTATTTATTCAAAAAAAGATAATCATGCTAATGAATTGTGATCCATATTTTTACCCGCTTACCTTTTTGTCATTTCTTCCTGTATCCTTACTGTTCTCCTTTTCAATCACTTCTATTTCATATATTAACTAAGAAATACTTCAGAATTTCCAAAACTACGAATAAGGCATTGAAAACTGTATTGTGGCTATTACAATTTTATAGATGGTAAAATTTATGAGTAAATTATATATAATATATATATATATTATATATATATATATATATATAAATATATATATATATATATGTATATAATATATAATATATATATATATATATATATATATATATATATATCTATATATATATAGTATGTGTGTGTGTGTTTGGGTTTGTAATGACCTCTCTTGACCCTTGATATCACAACCCAATGCTCATTTCTTTTCCGTATTTTTTGTCTGAAGATGGAAGTGGTATTATTCTTGATTACGATCAGCAACCTTTTTTGGGATATCAATGGCCGCTACCGCCTCCCCTCCATAAGTGTCAGAAGTTCAAATGGAGCACAAAGATTTATTAGCTCTTGGAATACGAAAGCCTAAATTCTCTCTCTCTCTCTCTCTGGTCTCTCTCAATCTCTCTCTCTCTCTCTCTCTCTCTCTCTCTCTCTTTACTTGTGTTATTAAGTCAAGAATAAGTGCACTGATTTTAGGTTAATACTGATTAATCCATATGATTTTATATTTAAAATGTGCAAACATGTAAACTGTTTGTAAAAGCCGTATGTAATCATAACATTAAATTGCTATATCAATCGGTATTCACTGGTGATGTGATGCTTCAATGATAAACTACGAAATATGTCTTTTCGCTTACATTACTATATAGAACGTAAACCGGAATACGAAAAGATCTCCTGCAGAAATAGATACATGTGCGAGAATATACAATAGATTAATGAGGTCAAGTTGCAAAAAAAAAAAATAAATAATAAATAACTGGCAAAAGGACCATTGAATACACGGTACGAAGGGTATCAGTTGCTCGAAGAACTCAAAAAAGATTTGAAAACTTAAGGGACATTGAATTAGAAATTAAAGAGCTAGCTGTTCAAAAATAATTATTCCACGGAGGAACAAGTTAAAATAAATCTATGAAGTGAGGTCGAAAGAGGATATGCAAATAGGTTGAAGGAAGGATGACGTTTAAGATGTTTGAATTTAGGAAACGCTGTACTTTCAGAACTATAAATGAGAAAATGGTTATAAATATATTACTGTAGTTGTATTTTTAGAACCCTAAGTGGGAAATACTTTAACGCGAAGCAAACCTACCCTGACTTAGCGGTAATCTCGTTTAATAGTAATAGTAATAGTAGCGGTATTCGTAGTTCGTCGAGTGCCGTCGGAAAGATGGAATTAAGCTCCCAATATCTGAACCCAAAGCTATTAAGAGCTGTATCCAGTGCCGCGTCTGTTCTGAGAGATAACTCGGGTGCCAGCTTCATCCTCTGTAAGAAAGATCTTTGTATACTTTTTTTTTTTTTTTTTTTTTTTTTTTTTTGCAAGTGCTGGGATTGCGTGAGTGCGGCGATGGTTAGGGGAGGTAGACTTGAAGCATGTTTTTCGTTACCATAATAGCTTCTGGGTTACATTTGGTTCTTCAGTGTTCTTCTAAATGTGTCTTTATTCTTTCTTTTAGTAGTTTGATACTACATATTTTCGTCTTTTAGTTCTCGATTTTTTTCATATGTTTGATGGCTCTGTCGGTGAAATCCCTTTTAAGTATGCGCCATTTCTCCGTATGATTATTATTATCGTTCATTTATATCTTATTAGGAATAATTGTAGTGTTTTGAATATATTTTTTTATTTTCCAAAACAAATGAAAGTTGGCATGGGATTATTTATACTATTATATATATATAATATATATATATATATATATATATTATTATATCTATATATATATATATCATATATAATTAATTATAATATATATTATATATATACATACATACATAAAGGATACATGCATATATATACATAAATATGCATATATATTATATATATATATATATATATATATATATATATATATATATATATATATATATACACACACACATAATCCCCAAGTACTTCCTGTCTGTAACCTGAACACGGGAAAAGAGTAGATTTTAATAGCATTAGTTATAGGCAAAAAAATCAAAATTTTTCATCCAGAGGAAACCCGTGCTGAACAAAATTACTGTTCAACAAATCAGAAGATGGAAGAGCCAGGTTGGTAGTTGGCTCAGATAAAATCAGCATAGACTAGCACAGAATTTATTCAAAGACGGCTTGCAAGTATGACATGGCGTTTAAGGGAATAAAAAGCCTGATGTGAACCTCACAACCGGTGCAACCAACCGAGGCGTTATCTGAAAATAAACCCAGTCTGAACAAACCTGGCGTCCATTTGAAAGTCCACCTCTCAGAAATAATTAGACAAAAGACGGAGTATGCCCATTCAGAGGGACAAATAGGATTTATTAGCATTCCGTTCCAGACAAGAAAACGCTGTGCGCCGAAATTATTATGAACGATGCAGTGACACTGAGCGTCAGGTTCACGTAATGAAAAAGCAATGAGATGATTTTATTAGATTTGAAGGAGGCCTTAATGAAAAAGCGAATTGAAATGGGTGAATACCGTTTGGCGGTAATGAAGGAGAGGGAGTTTGTTCGTCGCAGAAAATGACGTTTGTTAATAATGTGTGTATATGTGTATGTATATATATATATATATATTATATATATATTATATATATAGAGTATATTATGGATATATATTTATAATATGTAAACAACGAATACACGCACACATAATATATATATATATATATATATATATATATATATATATATATATATATATATATATTTGTGTGTACACTCCTCACGTGCATACATATACATAGCGCTACATACAAACAACCATACATACATACATACATACGCACATACATATAGATGGAGAAAGGGAAACATTTTATTACTTACTCTTTGTAGTCTTTAGCTTCCACTTCTCTTCTTTATGCAATTAGGTCTTTGGATCTGGACAGGCCTGCATTCCTTTTTAGACATTTCCTGTGCACTGCAGAGAACGCCTCTTCATTTTCTCCTTTTTCTTTGTTTTATTTTTCATCTCCCTTTAGAGAAGTTCAGGGCTAAATGATTTCTCTGCATATAACTTGCTCTCAATGGAACGATTACTTGAAATTCTTTTAGGATGAATTGAATTGCACTTCCTTTGTTCGTCATTGCAATTGCTGCTGAATAAAAAGATCGAAATTATGTTGGATTTCAATATTAGATTATGTCACATCTGTCGATCATTCCCTTTTTTTTTATGTCTCTCTCTCTCTCTCTCTCTCTCTCTCTCTCTCTCTCTCTCTCTTTGTGGTCATTTCCCAGTTCTTAAACTAGAAAGACACGACCTTGTAACAGAAATGCTTATCTTTTCATTGGTTTGTGTTCGTTGCAGCTTTATGTCCGACCCTACACCCCCCACCAAAAATTCTTTTCTTTTAGGTAGACGAGAGATGCAATATGCATATACCTAGTCTGAATTGATTTGGTATTGAATGGCATACGGCTTGGGAGAGAACTTCCATTTGAGCAGATGTTAGGGGCAGACGTAGCGAATTTATCAGAGTGAGGTCAACGATTACTTTTCTTTTCTCTGGTTCTGGGTTATTTGAATATTGCAGGCTCAGCGCTGTTACCGTGCCAGTGTACATATTGATCTCAGATGTACGTTAATGTATCACTGTGAAGCGTAGGATTTAGGTCTAAAGTATATATACATATATATATATATCTATATATATATATATATATATATATATATATGAATATATATATATATATATATATATATATATATATATATATATATGAAAAGGAGTACTAAATAGTTTGATATACCGAGGAATATCTCTATCCCTTTTCAAACTATCGTGTTTGAATAGTGAACTGAACCATTAGATATGTAACCTGGAATTTCTGCGTTACTAGCAATCAGAGCATATGAGATTCATTATATTTTGGATTAGGAGTGTCTATCTTCTGCGGAAATGGATCCCAAGTAAACATGGTTAATCTTATCAGGTTTCGATGATAGATTGATGTTAGTATTCTTAATAGTCTTGAAATAGATTCATCTTGCTAATCTTCTTAAATCATTGGATAGATTATTGTTAATCTTCTTAGTTCTTGGGGTAGGTTGTTTGTCTTCTTGTTTCATCAACTTCCAAACACATCTCCAACTACAGGAACTCTACACGTCATTTTAAAATTCCCATATACCGATGTGAGTAAAGGTACTATTGGACACTGCTACCTAAGAAGTGACTGTCGCTGGGGTTTCTTAGAAAGAATTTCTGGTGGGAGGAAATGCTCCTGAGATAGCGAACGATCCTCTTCCTAGGTTAAGGGCAGTTACGCTTTTCACTTTTGTAAGGTGGCTAAGAATAGGATTGTTATATGTATGTATGTATATATATATATATATATATATATATATATATATATATATATATATATATACACACACACACACACACCTACATTTTTAAAATGATCTGCCTCCTGTATTGAATCATCGCATCAGGAACTCAGCCATGCCCGTAAAAAGAGCGTTAGCTTTTGTTTGCTCTAAGCCGACTAGAAATATTCAAGCCGGAGATAAAAGCACAGGCTCCCACAAAAAAAAAAGAAAAAAAACAAAAAGAGGTTGTTTGTGTCGCATTGAGGCATGCGAAAAGCGGTTTAAAACACGAAACCCATTAATCTACTAAAGCTTCCATTGACACTCCATGATGACCTCCCTTTAAACCTTTGAATCAAAATGAACAAAAGTGACAGGTCAGATGGAGTCTCTCTCTCTCTCTCTCTCTCTCTCTCTCTCTCTCTCTCTCTCTCTCTCTCTCTCTCTCTCTTGTAAAGAATAATAGAAGAGTTATTGTGCCTCACACGTCAAATTTGTTTAATGAGCACTAGGGGCGCGAAAGTGCATGAATGGCAGATTAGTGATATTATTGTATTCGCTGTTTTTAACACGCCTGTTGGTAAACCCAATAGAGTACAAGGTCGGTTCTGAACTAAAAATACATTTGATATTGAAAAAGGCGATATTTATGTACAGCGTTATGGCGCGCTAAAATCGGAACATCATTTCACGACGTGACATTTGTCCATTTTATCTCCACTGACACATCCAGATTGATGACATGGTGTGAGCCGAGGCACTTATTTAAATACAGAGAAACAAAACAAAAAGTAAATAAACATTTTATTTTACTATTTTCGAGTATTCGTTTAATTGCTGTTGAAGTCTCTCTCTCTCTCTCTCTCTCTCTCTCTCTCTCTCTCTCTCTCTCTCTCTCTCTCTCTCTCTCTCTCTCTCTCATACACACACAATTTTAACAGATTTCTAACTGGATCTTAGGTTTTCTTCACTGACAGCAGGAAGAGATTAAGTTCAGGTTCTTTGTGTTATTTCATTGATGGCAGGAGCAGGACACGCTTTGGTATTGGTTTCCAGTATTGCATCATTGGTGACAGGGCTAGATTTGAACCGGTAATAGTTGAATCATTGTTCGTGAAAGCAGAAGTTGGTTTTTTACTGGCTGACTCTGTTGCTTCGCTGACGACAAAACAAGATAATTTGTTGGCTACCATTCTTCACAGTTGCCGAGATTTTGTTCTGTTTCCGAATCTTGCTTCAGTGATGGCAGCGCCAGATTTGATAATTGTCTAAGAATGCGAAATGGGGGTTATAAAAAATAAATTTCAGGTTTGAACATAAGTAGAGAAATATTTATTTGTGAAGGAATCCCATATTAATAAGACAAGCGTACTTATTTGTTTGCATCTTTTATTATTTCATTAAATTAAAAGGAAGTATAATCTGGAAAATGCAAAGATTCTGAAATTAAGTGACAAAAAGTCTAATTTTTTTCTTGTACAATACAACACTGATTTTGCTTTTTTTCGTTGGTGTTCTCTTGCTGTTATTTTACCCTCTCCTAGCTTATTCTTTTCTTCTGTCCATTTTCTCAGGGCAGTTGTTATTCATGTTCTTCCCTTATTACCTATTCTTCCGTATACTTAGTTTCTTTCCTCTTGCTTTTCCTTCAAATGGGCTTGTTTCTCTCATGCCTCAATAAACTATTTTTTTCTATCTAATTTTTCATAAGGTAAGCTGGAACTATAAGCACTGTAAGTAACCGCGATGAGTTGTGAGGAGATATGAGGAGATTTAAAGTTGACTGGATTGAGAGAGTCAAATTTCTCCTCTACTCTGAATAACCAAAAAACACCAAACAATATCTAATCGATTATTTTGTATATTTCGTGTATTTCATATGGCATCTGATTTGCCTAAGTGCCGCTCTCGCCCTTTGCTTCTCCTCCTGTTCCTCCTCAATCTTTTATCTGTCTTCTTGCCATGATTCTTAGAGATTGATTGCCCTGACGTCTTTACTGTGATTGCATTTCCTGCGTTTTCTTGGTGGGTAAATCTCGTGGCTGGTGGGAGTGTCGGCACTCGAAAGTATTGTCAAAGGAACCCTGCCTTTTATTTGTAATGAAAGTTTTTATCCAATTTGCTGGCAATGATATAAGTGGCTATCTTTTTTGGTCTAGAAATAAGTTGAAAACTTTGCTCGGAAAGTGAAAACTACTGCGTAGTAAACTCTACGTGTCAGCAATCCATCACTTGAGTAATTAGCGTTCTGATCTCATTCGCCTTAGACAATTGCTCTTCACTTTCATAAAGAATGGGGCTTAACAATATCTCCATGCATCCCATCCATCGCTTCCATGGATAGTAATCCTTTTTCAGGGATTTAGGTAGCCTCCTAGCTTCTCTTACTTTCTCTTCTACCTTTGTCTTTACATTTGCTGTATAAATCAAGTACTTCCATTTCTCAATCAATCATATCAGCAACTATTGCTTTACCCAGTTAACAGTCGTCCTGCAGACTTTTGCTCTCAAACTCAACATTTTCTATCATTTTTACCGGTCGTTAGAGCTGTTATTACCATCACCTACTAAGATTGTTTGCAAATATCTGCCATTGTTTATTCCATTCACGATACAGTCCTTGTCTTACAAACACAAAATTATTAACCGCCAGAGAGGCATAACTCACCCTTGTGTCAGACCAGCTTTGATATCAATGCAGTTACTCTACCTTCAACATATTGCCATACATGCATTATTTATTTTCATATCAAAATTAATCTGATTTTCACAAATCACCTAATATACTGGACCGCCACAACATATCTCTATGGCATCGCTTTCATTGCATCAATTTTAGTTTCGTCAAAAGACTTCTCTGGGAGCAAATTTACCCCTCGCAGATTTTTCCCTTCTCTCACATATTTCTTCCTCAAAAGTTTCATGCAATACTTAATCTACTTGTGTCCCTTGTTTTCTGTAAAGTTACATGATATTCTGTCACTCTTGCTGTTATCTTTCACTTCCTCGAGCAAACCCCTAATATATACTATATATATATATATATATATATATATATATATATATATATATATATATATATATATATATATATATATATAAATATGTGTGTGTGTATGTATGTATGTATGTATGTATACACATATACATATATAATATTTATACATACACAACAAGTTCTGTTTTTTTTTTTATTCATATGCCCTATTTGGGTGTACTTCCACACTTTCTTTGTGAGAAAGAGAGATGGTTCCATAACCTGAAATACCGCTACACTCATGCAAGCGGTGCTTCCCAAGATGGTTTTATGCCGAGGTTTAGTGTAGACTGCGTTGATGGATTCGGATGATCCATCAATATTGTTGGCGAAGACGTCCATTGGTTGGATGAGGTTGCAAGGTGATTGCTGATTGGCTGAGAGGTGCGAGCTTATTCCTAGAGAATTTGCTGGCACATGGGACCCGTTTGCTGATGCACTGCTATGAAAATTTCCTTACCCATCTCTCTTCATTTATACGTTTTATCGTAATTATTTATTCGCGTGCGTACATGTGTGAGTGTATAGTAGGGCTTTCTTGTTGTGTGTGAATATGAGAATGTAAATAATTTATCCCCCTTCTAATAATTTTCATCAAAGTTTCATATTGATATAAAAATGACCTTGTGGTTCTTGGAAACCATTAGTTAGGATGCCGAAGTTACCTTGGTGAAATTGAGGGACTTTATGTGCCCTCATAAATTATACCAGCAAAGGAAACAATAAATAATAAGTAGAGTTAAGAAATAGGGGAAATTCTTGTCATTGGGTTACCATAAATAAGTGGACATTTTTTCCCCCTTTCAGCAACTTATGGTAATACTCCGTGTCATAATCTTAGGCCATAAAGTGGTTAGAATTTAAAACTACTTTCTAACTAAATAAAGTTGAGCCATTCCTTTTGATAGGTCTGTAGAAGTTTTGTCATTATGGCGCCTGAAGCTTCGAACAGAACTTTCCCATTATCAGTAGGGGGCGTCCATAACATAACGGTCACAACGAGAGAGAGAGAGAGAGAGAGAGAGAGAGAGAGAGAGAGAGAGAGAGAGAGAGAGAGAGAGAGAGAGAGAGAGAGAGAGAGAGAGAGAAGAGAGAGAGAGAGAGAGGAGCATTCCACCATAACACTTAATAACGAAAGTTTTATTTTTTCATCTCGGCTTGTTTCAGTTGCAACGCTCTCTCTCTCTCTCTCTCTCTCTCTCTCTCTCTCTCTCTCTCTCTCTCTCTCTCTCTCTCTCTCTCTCTCTCTCTCTCAGGGTTTTTATGACCATACCAATGATACTTCTTTGATAATTTTTTGTAAGTATTTATAAGCTGTTACATTTTTGAAGTTTTTATTGGTATTACGTATTTTTATAAGCCCTTTGGATTACATTCATCTTAGGCAATGAAAGCTTGGTAGAATAAATGGCCCATGTTCTCCTGCAAGAAAATGTCATTAATGATAACAGGCAAAGATTTGAAATTTTATATCATATCATATTTAAATTAAAATACATTTCATGAACTGGAAAACGATCAGAATATCACAAGAATTTCCTGTGTCGCCCCAATTTAACCTTCCTGTCTCTTAAGAAAAATCACTAATTGGAAAGCGGTCAGATTATTACAAAAGTTGTACTTTTGTACCAGCATAAATTTACTTTGAGATGAGACCGAAATATATCAGAGGATTATAATCTCTATGATTTTCTTAAATTCCCTGGTCATTTTTTTAAGCTGGAAAAATCACACCCATTTTGCCGTTGAACTATAATAGAGGTACTGCAGTTTAATTTTCATCTACTTGCTTTATTTGACCTTTTTTGGCTCAGACTCTTGCTTGTTCACGTGTTAAAGTTATCTCAGCATTGACACGGTCTGACTCCATATTTTCGAAAACACCATTAGGGTGCATATTAGAAGCTATGTCGTGTATACGTTTTTATCAAATACCGTATATTTGTGAGGTATACTGAAATTTAAATGAATATAAAGACGCAGTCAACCTGTCCATTCGTGCTTTGGAACGCGTGTAATGTAACCTTTGCTTACATCCAAATGAACACAACGTGTATGTACTCACATTATCAACAGTGCTAATAATTCATAGGGAATGACCCTGGGTACGATACGAACTATTCTACTTTTCTCTTGAAGTCATGCGAAACAGATAAAAAATATAAATGAAAAATATACGAGTGGTTATATTTATTTTATACCAGAAATAGCTGTAAAACCTTCCTGGGTATGCGGAAGTGGTATAATAGCTTAGCAGTATCCTTAAGCGAGGGCAATATAGTACTCGAGTAATCGGCTTGTTCATCCTTTTTGTGTTGCACGCTTTTTATTTTTCATTGACTGCTTTGTTAATGCAATGTGTTTTTTATATGGGATGATAAAACATTTAGTTTTTGGTAGATTTATGACCGTGTGTCTCGTTGTTTCTTCACATACATGGAGGAAAAATATCTGTATGTGATGTGTGTGTAATATATATATATATATATATATATATATTATTATATATATTATATATATTTATATATATCTATATATTATATAATATATATATATTGCTATGTTTTTTATATAATATTATTATATTAATATAATAAATAATATATGTATATTATTATATACTTAGTATAATTATATATATTTAAATATATTATTCATATTACTATATTTATAATATAATATATATATATATATATATATATTAATCATATATACACTATATATAGTGTTGGTGGTGGGGTGTGGGATTTAGTACGTTAAACGCGGTAATGTGTAGGGTGTGGGGTGTGGGGGGGATTTAGTTATAAACGTTAAAAACGGTAAGTGTTCAGTTGTTGCTGGAATGAGAATTTGTGGAATGCACTTACATCGTTATAATGCACCATTTTATTACTTTGCAAATAATTTAAATTCGTGTTAAGGATATGTTTAAATTTCTTTCTTATATAAAAAGATGTTGAAATGATAATAAAATATACAACAGTACTATATGTTTTAAGCTTTTTATTTGTAGATATATTTATATCTGCAAATTGTTATAGAACTTAATGGAACATATGCCCAGACATATTGATGTGCATTATATGACGTATTCAAATCATATATGTTTAGTTTTCGCCATTTGGTATATCTCATTAACTTATTAATTCTACGAATGCTATTTGAAAAATTAATTAACTATAATTTTATACCACTATCAGTAAGAAAGGAAAAATTTCTTTTACGTCATTGAAATTGTAAATTTTTTAACATAATTGGGAAACCTACAGCTTTTTTTTCAGCAAAGCTGTTCCTGATAAAAAGAAAAAAACGAAAGATCAATAAGAAAGGTTATCTAATAAATAGAATAGACTTATAATTGAAGGAAATTTATTACAGTCACTATTACTCTTTGATAACTATTTGCTCATGTATCATAATATGTTCATTATATACTAAGTCATGTATCTATATATGCATGTGTACATGTATATTATGTCATCATAAACCTTTTATCCTCGAAATTCCTATAAATTCCTGGAATTAATTCCTATGCCTATGTCCTCACTCATGCACAGTTAAAGACACATTTGCCAAGGGAAACGGAGCAAATTACTTATTCAAAAAATACTGGAGTGGTTGAGTTTCTGTGAGTCCTAAATCAGTCCATCTGAAGAAGGAAGGTCATTAAGACTATCATTGCACTAACCGATCCGAGTTTGTGCATGTAAATGAACGAGGACAACGAATATCATATTCATTAGAATATTTGATTATTAAAATGGAGTCAGAGAAATTGTTAATCCTTATTAACCATTCAAGACTGCCAAAGCTGATAACGTTAAACATGGATATAGAATTTTTGTTAATTCAATTTTGGGGGAAAAAAGTTTATTAAGAAATGGCTATCAAATTATATCTTGAATGTTATAAATGGATATCTAAAATAATGTTTTATACTAGAAATACCAAAGAAAATTGTCGGTTGATTAAACAGAAGTGTTGAAAAAATATGAGCTATCAAAAATGAATGTTAAATTCCTGTGATGGGAGTGACGCCCCAACCTTTGTCGCAGTGGGATTCTGTGTATTGATTTCATCTTCATTCGAGTTTACATACATCACTGAGAGCATTGAATGCCAAGTCCATTATCACGTCATAAATTGGCTCTCTGCTACCTGCCACTGCGCTGGAAACAATGCAGACAATTAAATGGCGATACAGAATGAAAAGCAATAATCACGCAAGGGTAGCTCTCCGTAGCTCTCCTGCACAGCAAAGAAGATAATGAGGCGACTGGGTAAAGACAGGAAAAACGCAAAGCAAATAGATTCTGTAACTGGGAAAATTGCTGGAGAGAAAGAGAAAGAGAGTGGACGAAGAAAGGGGGCGGGGGCCAAAATAACATTATAGTTGAGTTTGCATCAGAGAGAGAGAGAGAGAGAGAGAGAGAGAGAGAGAGAGAGAGAGAGAGATGATTGCAAGTTAGTGGGGATAGAGGCAATTTAAGGACAGTAGCACGGCAAATATTAATTTACAGTGTTAAAAAAATGAACTGGTGCGCGGTACGATGCGTGGCGATAGAAAGAGAGAAAGAGAGATGAATAACACCAGCAAGGAGGTGGGTTGAGAGAGAGAGAGAGAGAGAGAGGAGAGAGAGAGAGAGAGAGAGAGATGCAAAATAGCACTGCAAGTAGGTGGGTGTGTGCATCCTGAAGTGGAGGGGTAACATCCAGTGATTAATAATATCTTTAAACCCATTGGTGCTGTCGCTGAAGGAAGGAAGGGAGGGAGAAACCCTCTAAATAGAGAGAGAGAGAGAGAGAGAGAGAGAGAGAGAGACGAGGGGAGTGGTCAAAGAGGCATGAGTGCAAGAGATAGAAGGGAGCATGCGAAGGGTTAAATTGTGAAATATGATGAAGGAAAGTGTGCGGGGGAGATGGAAGATAATATCGAGAAGGAGGACAGGACGGTAAGGAGGAGGAGGAGGAGGAGGAGGAGAGGGGTTGGCACGACAAAGGGGAGGGGATAAGAGAAAAATAAAGTGGTAAAGAAAGAACTATTTGGAGAGATTTGCGGCCATATTACCTGAAAAAGGGGGAAGTTATCGGGGAAAAAATGACAGGTAATTTATGAGTAAATATGGCCTGGAAGGGGGAAACCGAGATTATTTATACGAATGGGGCTGGCTAATTCATGGGGAACTGATCCTCCGCCGCGCCTTCCTCTTCCGGAACACTGACGATGGGGGCGCTGCTTTCGACAATAAAAGCACTGGATAATGATTTCATCCAATGCGTGGATGTTGTTCCCTGGCCTTGGAGGTGATGCTTCAATGCTTCGTTTTTTTAATTAAAATTTGTAATTTCGAAACCAATGTATATATATGTGTGTGTATGTGTTTGTGTAAAAAACATACTCTCTCGAAATTGTTAAACGCTTAAACAGATACAATGCAAAGCAACCGCCAGTATCATAGACGAATAAACTCATTAAATTCTTGAACAAGAAATACTTTCACATGTTTTTCCTCATTCTGCTGAATAAGAGAGTAAGACACTCGTCAGATGAGGAGTAAAAGTCAATGACCAGGTAACTAACGAGACTGGTTGTCGAGTACAGAATGTGCTCTTGATACAAAATTCATAGTAAGGATGAAGTCTGGTGCTTGTTACTTCACTTTGGGAGCAGGTAGAAGAACAGACACTACTTTTTGAAAAACGCACTTCAAAGACTTAAATTTGGGCCCTGTGTATTGTTTATTTTTTCCTTTGTTTGAGGATCTTGTATAAACTTTCGAATTGCTTGTGAAAATTCAAGGCAAATGCCTTTGTAAAACCACATTTTCTGAATTAGTGATGGGTGAAGTAAGTAATTAGGAAGAAAAATATGTGAAATAAAGAATTAACTGATCGTGTTAAACAGGCTGCTTTTCCAGTTGGTAAAACTGATCAAAGGTTGCAATACTTACTAAGACATAAAGGTTTGTGATAAGTTTTTCTTCCCCACGAGTACATAATGATATGCAGTTAATATCCAGATTTGTTTGTTTACGCGTGTAAACTAACAAATTTCTATATAATGGTTTATGAAATAAGTAATTAATGGCCTTATGTAGTCCGAGTACGGGTAATAGTCCGTGGGCTAAAACGCGAATAGTTAAAGTTACTACGTATATGTTGAAAATAAATAAATGCACTTGAATAAAGCAAAACGAAACTGGTACGATAATAGAAGGGATAAAAACTACGTAACTGAACTGGGTGTGTCGTATTTTAATAGTAGATATTAACTGGGAAGTTTTGGGAGAAAGGGTACCATAAGGACGTCAGAAGTAAATGCACGTGTTTGCGTACTTGTCATCGTTAGCTCGAGCTTATAGTACATTCACCCGTTTGTTGTTGCAAGCATTTGTTGAACAGGGACTAGCACGACGTAAGTAGCACTTGCAATGACATACATTAATGATCGGAGAAGGCGATAGGTTCATCCATACCCACAGATAGAATCATAAGCAAGATGTGAATCAGAATTCTAAGATTCATATTTGAAGGAGATATAGTTCGCCAGATTATTTATTTATTTATTTATTTATTTATTTATTTTGGTGGGGAAGGGGGGAAGGAATTAAACCGTCAGATCAGAGAAAAGGAATTTCCTTTTATAAGCTAAATATATATAAAACTATATATAACTATTTATAGAAGTAAACAAAGACAAAAATAGAGTCAGGCCATTCTTTTGACAGTTTAAGAATGACCCAATTACGCTTAATGCCAGGTGGAACGACAACAAATGATTGTAAACTTCCGACCTCATTTTCTTAATAAACAAAGTCGCCGGAGTTTGAGGTCAACACTCCGTTCGGGAATGCTCTACGAGAAAGTTTCGGTGTGTGAAGTGAAGTGCTGGAGATGAAGTGGGTCTCGTTAAGTTTTGACGGTTGCGTATATTGTCAAGCATATCAAATATGCGTGGGGGGTGTGGGGGGGGGAGTCTCTTTAGCACCGAGAGTTAGACGTTTTTCCTATTTTAAATAATGGAACGTTGTATCTTTTAATGACATATTTCTGTTACACATTGGCGTTATCTTCTGATGATTGTGGAAACCACTTGGCAGCTGTGTAGATGATTTAATCTGATTTGCGCAATTAGTCATTGTTTTGACGATATGAGTTAAAGATACTGCTTTCATCTGATTTTCATAAAGTTTATTTTTATTCAACATAGATTTTCGGTTATTTGCTTTTTTAAAGTTATAGTTTCTCAATGAGTTCGTGAAATACTGCACTCGAATGCTCTTTTGCGAGTGTTCACTTGTTTTCCTGTGATCTATTTGTGCATTCAAGGTCATTTTTATGGCTATTTTAATTGCAGATGGTAATCTCATTCATTGGGCTTTTTGTTTGGACAAATGTTGACAGTGTTATACTTAATGAATTAGTTCATTGGGAAACTAACAAAGAGGTATATTTATGTAACTTACTATGGTGATATATTTATGTAACTTACTATGTTGATATGGAATTAAGTAGTTTTTATTGAGTGGTTTATCTTTTCCTGTCTGTTTATGGTCATATAGTTTATTAGTTATTCAATAAGAATGAGTTCTCAAGAAAGACGTGGAATTTGAAGAACAAATTTAAATCGGTCATACTACTGGTGTATTTTAGTTTGATGTCATTTCTCCTGCGATTAAGGTCTAAATCGGCAATCAGTCCCTCACCAACAACGCGTCTGTTTTAATTGGTGTTTATTTTTGCTCACAAAAATTCCGCGTTCTGAATAGGCAATTTATATATATATACAGCTTCGTATCAACCCATATTTTATTTTTCCTTATTGGTTTTTGGGGATTTTGCATTCTCCCCACTTTCTGTATGTACAATCTGCGTAAATGTCCTTTATCAGAAAATTATTAGCATCGGTATCCATTCATTAAGGGTGGTGACATCTACAACCCCGTTTGTTCCATTGCTGTAAGATACGTTGAATTGAGCACTAAGATTATTCATTTTCTTGTACGAGTGGCACCCCTCAGTTCCACTGTGGACATCCACTTCGGTTTTCCCAGGTTCAGAAATGGGATGACTTCATAGTGTTTTTTATTCGTCCTGCCTCAGTGGCAGCTGTAAGTCATATTATGTCGTTTCGTGTGGCGTGTGCAACTTATGAGATTAAACTACTCTGTTAGTAACTTATTAGATTATATGTCTACCTAGAGATATATATAATAAGATATGAAGAGCATTTATCAAGGATGTTTCACAAGAATTTATTCTATTAATCTTATTCCTTGTCATCTTTTATTCAGTGTTGCTCTATTATCTCTCGCATAGTCTGTTGATTTCTCAGTGAAGGGTATTGCTCGTGATACAACCTATTACCAATACCTCAAAATATTGAACAAATATTTCTTCTTTCGAATTATAATACTGTGTGTTATCCCGCTCTGTAGTTCAAAACATATTTCGAGTTTTATATGAAAATCTCTCTACTATAGATGAAGTATTAATGCAAACATGGGGAGATCAAAAACATTCCCCTTTCAGTAACATTCATTGTGTATCCAGTCTTTTCCATTTTTTCCGAATAATGTTTTGAGTATTTCATGTTAAAAAACGTTCGATTTTGGGCAACTGTTTCGTCCATAATTGTGTTCCTAATTGCAATCCCTCCTCTACTATGTAGTTCCTTTAAAATCATTTTGAAATTTCCAGCAATTCTTATAATATATTAGGTACTGTAAAGCTAAGACTTTGATGGCAATCGTTTCTTTTGTAGCTTTTAGTAGAGTTACATAATGCCCTGCCTGCAGAGTAATTAGAGGGGGCTAAAGGTTTTGAGGACATTTACATGGCACCTGTAGAGGTGTATAGTCGAGCAATATAAAACCTTCATTATTTTGATTATGTAGAGTTTGAATCCTCATCACTTTTGGAAGCAGGTAACGTTTCAGCTGGTTTATGGTGCTTGGAAATAAATGTACAACAAGTATGTATTCATAATATATATATATATATATATATATATATATATATATATATATATATATATATATATATATATATATGTGTGTGTGTGTGTGTGTGTGTGTGTGTGTGTGTGTGTGTGTGTGTGTGTGTGTAAGAGAGGCTCACCAATTAGTCTTTTCCTTGAGTAGGGGTTAGCTGTAAAATATGTCATCCTTCTGTCATTTTGATTCCCATTTTGTATCTTGGGATTATATTTTATATGTCTGTAGCTGTGTTTATAGCTTCAGCGGAAACACAGACCAAGCTCGGTCTCACTGGACGTCTAAGAGCTGTGACCGAGTATCCATCCCTTTCGTAAACCTTTTCTCATATCCAATTCTGACATTACCTAGTTGCCCATTTATTGCCGTCGTGCATCATAATATATGCATATTCTTCACTTGCATCCGAGTCAAACGAACGAATCCTCGAAAAGGAAGAGCGGAATTGCAAGGGTGATTGAATCTCGGGCTGCAGGACAGGAAAAAGTCTGCCGGTGGCCCCTTTGTTATTAACATGCAAATGAATAATCAAGATTTATTTGTTGATCGAGATATGAATGAATTATCGTCTGCAGTCGGAATAACGGGGGATTTGGCGCTTAGAGAAAAAGAGACGGGAAAAATCACCGAATAAGCGACGAACTTCATTGTAAAGCCGTGATGGTGGAGCTCGCGGAGTGCCGAGTATTTTCAATGGGAATCAATAAGCAGATTATTATCGTAGGTAACGTAATGACTGTGAGGACGTCGGGAAAAGTTCCGTCGTAAAATTGGAGAGGGAGAGGTAAATGAATGTGGTGAATAAACCCATTTAACCATACATCTGAAAATCAGTGCACGTCTCTAATTGGTGTTTTTTTTTCTTTTAAATAAAAGGAGTCCTGTATTGACGCTTTGTAGACGCAAATGAACACATTCATCTGACGAGAGCTGGTAAAATTGAAAAGGGCATTTGTTGTAATATTGGGTAAGCGGTCAGCTTTCAGAGGATAGAAACAAATATGTAATATATATATATATATATATATATATATATATATATATATATATATATATATATATATATACGTACACACACACACACACACACACATATATATATATATAATATATATTATATATATATATATATATATATATATATATATATATATGATCCGTAATGTAGTAATAGAATAAATATATAGTAGGGACGGGGAAAATAATCATGTACTCGCCGCTTTTAAGAAGAAATTCGACTTAGTATTTTGAGGTTTTGAAGATTTTTTTTTACCCCCACTAACGGAGACCAGTACTTTCTCTTAAGCCGCGCAGGAGTTGGAACTCTTCTGAAGTCCAAACAACTTTGGTTGAGGGATTTCTCCGGCTTCGCTGTTGGGAAATTTGATACGTATTTTTTCTGCTATCAAAACGCTGTATATTTTAATTGTTTATTTTACTTTAATGCATTATTGTTAATAATCATGGTTGATTTGTTGTGATACTGTTATTGTAGATATATATCGCTACTCCTGCTAAACTCGTTATGTTTGAACCATACACTGTACCTCCACTTTGGCCGCAATAACCAAGAGAACGAAGTTAGTTCTCATAACAGTTTTGAAAATTCTCTCTCTCTCTCTCTCTCTCTCTCTCTCTCTCTCTCGGATGCGACAAAGACCCGGGAAGACCCCGACAGAGGAACCCAATGATTCGTTCTTAATTCATCGATGAACATTTGTTAATTCCATTGAGGCGGGAGTTAATACCCTCGTGTATTCTAACAACAACAAAGCTTTGTCGGAGATAATACGGCCGAGAATGGATTCGGTTTCCGTTTGGGGTTGGTGCGGGGCCCAAACTATGCAGGGGCGATGGTGATTGTGATGGTGATGGCGATGATAATGAAGAGAATGAGCAGGAGAATGGGAGAGAATTTAGCGAGCATCATCCCTAAGATCACTGAATAATAATTAGGATCTGGATGGAGCTGCTGGGTCAAAGAGATTCCGTTTTCATTGGCCTGTTTCGGCCCGGCAAATAATTTGACGATTTTTTTCTTGTCTATTACCCTATCTTTTTATCTTGCTTTTATCCAGCTTTTATATCGATAACGTTCAGAGAATGAATGAACACAGTTACTTTCTTTCATAGACTCTTAACTATATATAGTCAGTCGCCTTTTTATTGGAATGTAAGCTCATGCTATATCTTCAGTTTGCATAAGGAATGCAGGATGCTATTCTCCTGTAATTTCGAAAACTCTGTAAGAAGTGTCGTTTTTTTTTTCACCACTACGACTACAACTACAACGGCTGCTTCTGCTTCTATCTCGATATGTTTCAAGTCTCTATTGCCTTCCCTTTGTACCAGGAAATTCCATGTCTGTTGTCATTTCTTCTTTGTTTACGGGTGTAGTCAGAAGCGACTGTGGAAACAACGGAAAATGGTACGAGTCTTGCTTCGCGTCGGCCAAGAATGAGTGTCTTTTTGCCCTGCAACAGATGACGAGGCAAACAATAACATGATGTCAAGAAGGCCTTTTGGATCAATCTGTCTCGCTCAGACTCGAAGAAGAAGAAGAAGAAACACAACAGAAGGAAGGATATGTGAAGACAAACGTTTGGGCCGCAAGCTATAGCAGTTGTTTCAACAAAGGGCTTGTGCGGTTGGTAGCGTGTGAGATTCATTATGAAAAGGGTATAATGAGGAGCAAACATGCAGTGCAGCTTTGTATGTTTGTTCATTTTTGTGAGTCGCGATTTTTTTCTTTTGCGCACTTTACTTTTTTAGCCGTTAATCCGTTGTAGGTATTTGTGCTGCAACATCTCCTTTAGGGTCTAAAGGGCACAAGCACACACACAATGTATATATGTATAAATAGGCTTGTGTGTATGTGCGTGTATATGTCTGTGTGTGTCTGTCTGTGGATAAGTGTTCAGCATATAACTATTTCTTCGAACACCGATTTCCTATAGAAAAAAACAAGATTATGGTCACTGTTAGATTCAGACTCTGAGGCTGCAGAATTATTTATGAAAGCCTTACGCGGAAAGTCTCCCCTTCATGAGTCTACTTGCGTCTCCCTCTCGAGTCTCTCATCTCAAATCCACAGAAAATCCTCAAGATCTATAATTTGCCGTAAGATAAATTAGATATTAACATTTCATTGACAGTGTTCGAAATGCAATTGATACCCTTCATACGCACAAAGGAATGCGGTTTTGAAAACTACATGGATACAACAGTCACGTTCTCTGCTTGCTTTAGACTTTTTTCGCATGTTCCTCCGTTATTTTATCCTTGTTAAAACAATAGGACGATATATATAATATATATATATATATATATATATATATATATATAAATATATATATATATACCATATATATATATATATATATATATATATATATATATATATATATATATATATATGTATATATATATATATATATATATATATATATATATATATATATATATATATATATATATATATATATATCATATATATATATATATATATATATATATATATATATATATATATATAATATATATATATATATATATATATATATATATATATATATATGCCCAAGTATTACGACATAAATATCGCTTCATATCGATTTCAAAATACCTTAGGAATAAATTTGCACTAGAAAGGTAAAATGGATTCGATGTGAAATGTTACCTGAAATATGTATTTTGCAACTAAGGCCGTTTTATTATTGTATAACTCGAGAACTATATTGTAAGAAAAACTTTTGAAACAACACATCGGCCGTTTCATCATTAGTGGAAATAGACGAGCGTTATGACAATCAACAAATGTTTTATGGAAAATAAACTGCCTCTCATGTTATGACTTATGAATTAAATTCACAGTTGATGTTTAACGGGAAGAGAGAGAGAGAGAGAGAGAAGAGAGAGAGAGACGTGGGATGGCCGAAGCGAGAGAGAAAGTGTTGATAAACACGCCATGAAAGTGATCAATACATTGATACCACTCGTCTAAAGTGAGATATAGCGTGATTTCCCCGATCAAAACAAGTTTTTATCGCACCGGTGGTCTCGTATTGAACAATGGAGGTCGGCATTTTTGTGAAGTACATGGGCCAGTATTTTTTTTTTTTTTTTTTTTCATTTTACCTTTCACTTTATTTCACAGTTAAAGAATGGAGATTGGGAGAGGTTTAACATGGACACAAAACAAATACCAACCAGAGAATGTATGATCTGATTTGATTTCGTCATTCAGTTTAGTTTCATCGGTTATGGCCTTGTATATCTGCGCTGAATGGCTTTATACTATTGGTTTTGTATGTAAAGATTTTTACTTCTCGGTCATTGGAAGCAAACGACATTTTTTTGTCGTTGGTTTTGTTTTTTACAGCATCAGCGTAATTAAAGAGTGGCGCTACTTATCGCACTTTCAGTCAAATGAGGTCCTGTAGGATTAAACCCACCTAAAGTCTGTGGCTACCAAATAAAAAAGATATATATTAAGTAATTGTTGTGTTGCTAGTTTTATTTTTATAAAAATATAAGTAAAAATTAGTAGTATCAAGAGACATAAAGAAAAGTCATGGTTTGTTTTCTTTTAACAAACAAATCCAGAAAACATTTTACTTTTGATTGAGACAGCAACATTCATGAATTATACAGACACAATTCTAATCAACCAAAGTTGCGACAAATGAAAATGAAGGGAAAAGATCTTGAGCAGTATCAAAAAGACTAAAGTCAACGTATTAATGAAGTGATATTAATGAATTGTGTGAATATTAACTCCTGTCTTGTCTAATTTTACTTATTTCTAAATGTCATTGGTGATATATATATATATATATATATATATATATATATATATATATATATATATATGTATAATATGTATGTATATGCATGTGTGCATGTATGTATTTATATACATATATGCTATATATTGTTTGTGGGTGCGTTTGTAATGTAATTTGTGTCTATTTACAGACAGAGAAAGAACATCTTATCAGTCGTTTGGCTTTAATAGAAAGAAAGTTTTAATTAATTCTGCGTTTCCATGGCGACTTCTCTTGCATCAGCGGTTCCTTTGTGAAATTTGGTTTTCTTTGTTCATGAATTTTTAGCAGCATTTTGGGAGAAGTAGCTCTCATACTATTATCATCTCTTTTGCCTGAGGATATACCAGGAAAACTTCCCTTTAGGTATTTGCGTTCTCTCTCTCTCTCTCTCTCTCTCTCTCTCTCGCTCTCTCTCTCTCTCTCTCTCTCTCTCTCTCTCTGTTTTACTATCTATTCATGTATAACACACACACACACACATATATGTGTGTGTGTGTAAATAAACAATTCATGCTTAAAGATAGTATTTATATTCATACTCTTTTTTTTATCTCTTCCTGAGAGAGAGAGAGAAGAGAGAGAGAGAGAGAGAGAGAGAGAGAGAGAGCGAGGGGGTAGGAGTGAGAGAGAGAGAGAGAGAATAATTTTAAACAAGGTGTATATATATGTGTGCGTGTGTGTATATATTTTTTGTGTATGTATGTTTGCAAAACTAAAAGTATATCCCTCCGTGTTTGAAGATCAGTATTTATGTTCAGATCCTCTCTGTATTTCTCTCTCTTCCTCCCTCCGTCCATTAGCCCCGCATTTTTGAATTTCCCAATAACTCGGGTAATGTTCTGTGGTCTCTCCATTCAAAACTAATTACTCGCCCAACTTCCTACTTTCCACTTGCCGAACTTTTCTCCCTCCTCTGATTTACTTCGGGAGCCCTCCGTTAAGTTCACCACCTCCATGAACCATCAGCCTTGGTTGCTTGCGAGAGAAGAATGCCGAAACGAAGCCCCCTTATTGAAATGGTTTTTTGCTTGATTTGATGTAGACGGTGTCCGAAAAGTCTGGAAACGTAAATGGGAATCTGTGTGTGCGTGTGTTTGTGTGTGTGTAGCTGCATCAAGGGAGATTTGCCTGCGAGGCAAATTCACATTAGGATATAAAGAATTATCGATCACGCTTTTTGGAGCAGTGTGTATTTAATAGTTGCCTAAGTCTTGCATTCCGAAAATCATGACAGAGGGCGTGTAAATAAATGTGGATATGAAATGAAGATTTTTTTTTTAATGAGGTTTAGAACCGAATTGAAAATCATAAGTTTCGAGAACATTCCTCTTTTGCGATGTTGAAAAGCCGTACTAACAACAAAAGCTTCGTACTTTATTGATTTTGCTAGATTCGAGGCATTTCCGTTGAGGATGATTAAGCGTGTCGAAAGGTTTTTATTTTGGGATAGACTTAATACGTAGAATGGTATCGAGAAATACTCGTGGTTTTCAACTAACAACGACGCTTGTCTGAATTGTGGATTTAGTTTCGAGCGAATGATTCTTTCAAGGAATACTCAGGCGACTTAAACGTTGGCTGTCAGAAAGTTGAAAAGTGGACGTGATCGATAAGTTTTTTTGAATTCAGGATTCAGAGCGATTTTGAAAGCTTATGTATGGTGATTTCGAAATATTAATTTTGCTGAAAATGATTCGTAGCATTAGACATTTGAATTCAAAATAGTTTCAGTTTTTGTTTTCGAAGGCTATTTTTGTTATTTCTTTGCTTTGAGTTTTAGTTTTAATGGGAAGACGAAACTAATTTTATGAATTGGTTGTGTTTTATTGTTTAACGTTCAAGCATTGTTAAGATCAGTTTTTTAAAAGTTGAGTGATGCTGAATGGATCATGTACAGCAGGTTATCATGTGCTAACTATGCGTCCCTGGCACCTCGGCAGCAGTTCCTGGCCGATAATCTTTAGGCCTACGCGTGACTAGGTTGTGTAAAAATGTTATTGAGTACTAGGGTCCACTTGTGCCACCTTGGTATACGCAGTGAATCATTATTTTCAGTAACACTATTGAACCGTTATTTAGTTTTATGGGAAGTTTTACCGCCTGGTATTTCCTGTGTATTAGCCTGCTTTTATTTTCTTTCTTCCTAATGTCATTCTTGTGCAACTTTTAAACATATTTTTTTTATATTTGATGTTTTTTTTTAAAGTTTTGAAATACATCCGGGGCAACGCTTACACATAATGCATTCAAGAAGTTTTGGGTCGTCAGCAGGACAACTGGATATTAAGGATATTTTAAGTTTTCTTCGTTCAGTGCATTCCTAAGTTTTCTGTTTTACTGATGCTGGGAACTCCGTGATCTTCTCTGCTTGATATATTTTTTATTGTCTACGGACTTCAACAAGCAAACGCGCGGTCGAAGTTTCAGTCTACCACACATACTCATTAAAAAGAGAATAAAATTTAAGGGGAAATCGCACTACTTGCATCATTAGCAGAAGTGGTCACCCCCTCACCCCATCACAACCACTCCCACTCCCTCTCCCACCCCACCAGTCTTGACTGCTTACAAATATTGAGCGTGTTCATGAGGAGGCCTTTTAGTGCCAATGGCTCCCCTTTAATCAAGGCCCTTCTCTCTCTCTCTCTCTCTCTCTCTCTCTCTCTCTCTCTCCAATCAGCTCCCCATCACATACATTCTTGACGGTAGGTCATCCTTTACCCTTCCCAAAGAGGCTTCCCCCTACCGTCCCATTTGCATCGGCTTTCCCGGCTGACAGGAATTGCCTCTTTTATGGCAACACTGATTTCCTAGCATTTCGCCTACAGAGTTTTAGTTCAGTTTTTATTACTCCCCACATCTTTATTCCTGCTGAGGTTTTTTTTTTTTTTTTTTTTTTTTTTTTTTTTTAAGCTATCCATTTGTGATTTCATTAACTAACGAAAACGGTATCAGAGCTATCCATTCCCGGTTTTATTAAGTAACTTGAGCAGTATCTATACTGGGAGTTTTGACATTATCCGTCAGCAACTTTTGTTGTGGTTCTTGCTTTCAGAGAAATAAAGAATGTGTTTTATTCGTTAATTTTGCTAACAGCTCAGTGGACGCGCTGAATTATTTCAATAAATATTCATGTGCGTACTTTTATTCGCCTAGGCAAAAATATATGTATTTATACTTTATATACTTATTCGGATTATTCAAAATGCAAATTCATTTTCACATTCTGTAGAGACGAGAGATTCGGTAAGCGTCCTAATTTTTCATGGAAGATTAAGCAGCGTTTTCTGGCGTTTATGAAAATTTGTCATGTTAGGGCAAGTACAGAATCGCCATTCTAAGTATATATACGTATGTGTATATATGTATATATATATATATATATATATATATATATATATATATATATAATATAATATTTATACATACATACATACATATGCATACTACCCCAGGCCCCACAACGTACAAGAGGTGGTCTTGGGACTGGGGGAGGTAGCAAATATTGGGTCTTATAAATGATGGGAGAATATATATAAATATATATATATATATATATATATATATATATATATATATATATATATTAGTAATACATAGTCTTGTTTAAACATTAACAACCTCGTTAGGTATTTGAACCGTTGGCCAATGAAGGATTAGGCCAAAGCTTAATTTACTCAGCTACATGGGCTATAAAAAAAAGGCGAGGAACTAGATATGCATTTGCATATTCATGGAATCATAGCGGGTACCACTGCCTCTATCTGTGGCCCCCCACCCTACCCATCCCACCAGTTGTGAGTAACGATGGTTTATAATACTGTAATGCTAGTAATTTTACCATGTATTTTATGTAGCTGTCTGTTGGTTAACACCTGAAATGAGCATATTTTTACCAAATCTTATTACAGAGTACAATCTGAAAGCATGATATCCGCTTGTGTAATTTGAGTCATCTCAAGTTTTGGAATTATCTATTGCTATCAATAGATAAATTTGCTGCCAAAAAAGCATTGCAAATGTGTTTAATCATTTGTACAAGCAAGCTCATTACCGAACAGGCACTCATTATTTATTTATTTTTCATTCTTTAGTCTTCGATTGTTTTCTTTTTGGGTTTTGACTAATCAAATATTTTGGTCTCTTTTGGGAAATAAGTTTTACCAAGATGGGTATAATTATTATGATTAATTGTAGCGGTATTAGTAGAGCTGATGTTCTCGCTGTAAAACTAAGATCATTTCTGCTAATATCGCTCTAGTAGTTATAGTAGTAGTTCGAGTCTTGATTTCGTAAGTTAAACGATATGATAATAGTCGTAGAATTATTAGTAGTTGAAATCCAAACCGAGAAAGTAAAGGCATTAAAATGGTTTGGAAATAATCCTGCAGTATTGGAAAGCAGTTATACTAAACACAAAATAACTGGCAATATGAAATTAGAAAGCACTTTCACAATGAAAAGCAATGAGCATTCGCTTCCGAAAGGGGCAGGAGGAAAAATTGTTATGCATAGTATTGCTCTTGCTTAAAAAAGACGTGATTGGATGTAAGTCAGGCAGTTTGCTCTCCAGACTTACGTAATAATGTCTGTTTGCTGATGTTACTATTGATTCCCTGGTGGTGTTTAAGACAGTCGAATATTTCTGTTATTCGTGTTATCCTCCTGAAGAAAGAATGTTCAGTGCTGCTTCCACCTCTAACTGCGAAAGTGTGTAAATAGAAATATCTAAAAACTTAAATTTTCTTTTATTATTTAGTTTCCTCCGCGAAAACCTCCACTTTTGATTAAAAAAAAAAAAGCAGCAAAGCC
>NC_087205.1:81214451-81241951 GCF_015104395.2 Macrobrachium nipponense
GAGCAGCAAATAACTTGACGTGTCTTCATACCATCATAATTCATTTTGAAATGCAGCGCATAGGATGGGAAAATGTCAGAGGTGCATAATAAATCTTTAGCCTAAGTGAACCCTTATTTAATGTGTGGCACCTTGAAATAGACTTACACTAAGTAGATGGGGCTTTTATACAAAGAATCGGTGCGTTTGTTTCCGTAGGATTCCGTGAGCAAGTACGAGCATTTTACGTTGCATATATGGTATTTTATTTGCTTATTAGTACATTTATTAATGCTATAACTTACAGGCACTATTTGAACTTTATTCGTCCAGGGAAAAAAAAAAGGTGGGGGCGGTTAGTTTTTTCAATAGTGGGGCCGGGAAGACTTGCATCTCGGAAGACATACTTGTTCAAATTCTGCTTGAGAGCTGAAGTTCAAGTTCAACTCTTTTGTCAATAATGGCACGCGCGCGTGCGCGCACACACACCTATATATATATATATATATATATATATATATATATATATATATATATATATATATATATATATTGTTATAAGGGATTAACGTTAAATGATTTACTTACATAATGCGCGTTTATTTCCTAGTTGTTCATACGCGGAACAAACCTTCGGTCTTAACAATAGGATAATCTCCTAGCGCCAGCTGGAAGATTATCCTATTGTCAAGACCTCAGGTTTGTTAGCTATGAAAAATGCAAATCGATTTTAAAATTTGTCATTTTTCTTACCCCATTTGCACATATGGTGAGACTGTATATTACTCGCATCCTCAACGCGTTGAAAATTTTAAAAGTTGTAAGCCGTAATTTGAAGTTCATTACCTCAGATAATACTGTCTTTTGCAGAACTGAAATTTTTAGTCCCGAGATTAGTATTTTTTTTTTTTTTATTCTCCCTGAATGAAAGGTAGGTTATTTTTGTTGCATACCAGAGTCTAAATGATGCATGAAATTCATATGTGAAGCGGAAAGCCCTGCAGTTATTCTGTTATTGCCGATTATATACTTACATTTATGTATGTGCAGCTGCGGGCAGTCGAATGTAGCTTGCACAATAAAAATGTTTCGTTAGAAAAAATTATAACCATTGGGATTCACCCCCTTTAAATTGAAGATAGAAGCATACTGGTAGAAAAATTTCGTACACACACACACAGAATATGTGTGTATGTATATAATCCATATATATATATATATATATATATATATATATATATATATATATATATATATATATATATATATATATATTATATACATAAGATATATATATATATATCTATATATATATATATATATATATATATATATATATATATATATAATACGTAGTATATGTGTGTGTGTGGTGTATTTGTGTGTTTTTGTGTTTGGATGATTATAGCTACGTAGTACACCTACAAAGAAACCCAATCAGGATCCCGTTGACCCTCCCCAAATATACAGTCATTCCCGTTATTTGCGCTTTTCACATATTATTTTTATCAATAGTGATAGTATTGGCTCAATGCCTCACACAGGCTTTTTTCGGAAGGCGAGTAGTAGGTATTTCATTAACTTTTTATGTCAGATGATCTATTAAACGTTATTGCTGCCTAACTTCAACCAGTGAGTAATATACAGTTTTTTTTCCTTCTTTTTTTAACTTTTTTTTATAGTTTTTTGCTTTCGTCCACTGGGTGTTTCCCTTCTTTCTTTATGGGGCGGTGTGATCACGAGAGCTCCCAATCTTTTAAGGAGTTCCTCCTTTTTCATACTCTTCTTCGTCTCGTTTATCTCAAACTTCTTCAGCCACGCTTTTGACGTGAACAACTTTGATCATCCATTGGGAGCCTCTTATAAATTCAGCAGAATCCGCCCCACACTCTATTAGCCAGGAAATTGACGACGGTTTCTTTTTCCAGTGCACAATGCTGATCGAAATAACTGTTGAATGTAGGTAATAAAGAAAGAAAAGAAAACGAGGGAGGTTCGGCCTTCGCTTCCCGCACGGGCCTTTTGAAGTTTTTCAAATCGCACTGCCAAATGAAGCCCGATTTCGAAGAGCGAATTTCGATTTAAAGGAGTGGAATGTTTCCATTGTTCCGAGAGACTTCGTTAAGCCAAAGTGTCATCTCTATGGGGACCTCTGTCGGGATGGAAGGGTCGCCGTTAACCATTTTTCCCCCTCTAACTGTATAACGATTGCCCCTTATCCTTTTTCCCACGCTCGCCTGACCCTCTGGAAGCCCTCTGGAAACCCCTCTGGAAACCCCTCTGGAGACCACTCGCCCACACCTCCGCTCGCCCTCCCAAGCACTGAACGTTCGTTAACGGTGATTCCAGAGTCACCGGACGTCAATATGGAACTATATTTGACACCCAGGGCCATTTGGGACACGTAGAAATAATGGCAGCTAGAGGGATTCGGGCGCTTTATGACGTCAATTGCTATGAGGAGGAAAGTCGATTTTGCTTCCTGTAAACTTTTATTTGGAGTCTGGCGTTTGACAAAGTAGTCTTTTCACGCGCGTGTAAAAGGACATTTTTTAAGACATATTTCATCTGTTTAATTTTTCTCTCTCCCTCCTCCTCCTTCCCCTTCCCCTTCCCCTTCTCCTTCTCACTGTATGTGTTCATCACATCCTTCCCTTGCTTGGTGAGCTGGACGAAACTATATCAGAGTATTATTCAGAGCAAGGTCGTAGATAAAGTAAAATTAGGAGATAAAAAATGTCACTTACAAATCGAAGAGAAGAAAAGAAAAAGAATGAACCACGAACTCAATGTATTCTCATGCAGACTTTTCCAATGCTAATATCATACCTGCTGGAAAGTCTCTCTCTCGTAAGTATTCACTTGTGCTCGAATGGCCTAGAGTTGCCTTCAGTTGTAATTGTTATTCTGAAATACGACGCGGGGTTAGTGAAACACTGAAGACTGGGAACCGATTTTGATCTGACTCAGTCTCTCCATTTTACATTTTCGGTTTCCAATGTAAAGGAGAATTAGACGGGAACAAGTGCAGTAAAATATGACACATTTAGTACACACATTGTTTGTTAAAGAAGAAGAAATGACATTTTTGAGGAATAATTAATGTATTTACTAGGAAAAGAATAAATTTCTCATTCTTTAAATAATGGAAACCCCAAGTTACATATTTATATGTATGTATGTATGTATGCATATATCAACACGCAGATGACCGATATAGTTGAGACGTATAAAACTACATTGCTGCTGAATAAAGAAAAACATTCTCACTCACACAACATTATATAATTACAGAGAGATGAAATAACAATACTGAATCAGGTTGGAAAGAAGATACCAAATCAGTGAGGCTGTGCACTTGTCGACCGGCGCCCGAAATAGAATGTGATATGGTATTGAATCCCATAAAAGATTCCTAGTCTGAAATTACAAGTCGGTTTCAATAGAACGTAATCAAGAGCTGCCCTGGGCGGGTGAATTAATGAATGAGAAGTGCTGCAGGTCGCCTGACATAGCAAATTCGGTTGTGAAAAGCCCAGAAAATTTGATTTTGTGATCATGAAGTTAATTCACATGACGAGAGGTTCCTGAAGCTTGCCCGGGACTCCGATGAATACCTGAGCATGATCCGTGGTCAAGGTCATAGCGAATTTTAATGGTAAATCTTGAAAGCAAACGACGAGAATAGAAATGAAAACCAGTAAATTGCTAAGGGTTATTTCTGGCTTCTTACTTAGGTATGAATTTGAGTGGAATTATATTAATATCACTTATTTTCATAGTTCATTTAATAAAGAGTCATCCAAAGTTGATAAATGTGTAGCAACCTATAATTTTAAAGTGTTCAATGAAAGTCATAATTCTGTGTAATTAGTGCTTTATATCGCATTATTGCTCTCTCTCTCTCTCTCTCTCTCTCTCTCTCTCTCTCTCTCTCTCTCTCTCTCTCTCTCTCTCTCTCTCTCTCTCACTGTTTCCTGTATATGAGCACCAACGCATGCGCGTCCTTCATGCATTCATTACAGAACGGCGTGGTAAATCCTACCTCCAGCGGGGTACCCCCTTTGCTTAAAATAATAAAACCACCGAATTCTCCGAAGAAAGAGAGGCCCACTGCCTTTCCATTAGAGCTCAAGTGCTCATCTGTTAGGAGGTAGGCCGTCTCGACTATCACTGACTTTCCCCCCGAACGGCTTGATTTGAAAATTTTGATTTGTTTCATTGTTTTTTTTTTTTTTCATCTTATGAAGAAAATGTTCATATTTAGGTATTTAGAGAAGCGTTAATGATTAGGGGTACAAAAATAAGAATAATTTTGATTACTTACTATACTTCAAATAAAATCCAATCAAGCCATGTACCGATTACATTAGTATCTTTAAAATACTTTTTGGTTCTCTGTGTGATGGGAAACAGTTTTTCAGGTTAATTTCTGGAGGAACTCAGATTATGGCTCGGAGACAGAGATGAGAAAATGATTAGCTGACAAATGAGTTAGTGACGTCCACTCTATATCTGTGTTTATATTTAACAGAGCAGATCCATTAAATAAAGCACTAACACTACGAAGAGTCCCCAGCAGGTCATCATGCCCCCAACCCCTCGTATGGGAACTATTTCCAGTGCTTGAAGCATAGAACCCACATACAAATAGAAATATTTAGCAGTGCATATTAGAGGAAGTTGTACACAAGCTTAGGCGTTTACATATTTTGAGACATTTAAGTACCTACATGTATTAGGGCGGCTTGTGCCTTGTATGATAAGGCGCCCTATGAGGTAATGTTAGACTTGCGATAATCTATACGCTAAGTCGGTTGGTATTGCACTTCCATATTCAATGGAGTGTCTGGGGGTTTGTAGATCACTTACGAAGTCGGTATTATCTTGTTGGTTATTACGACGATGTGTTAAACTCATGTTGGTTCGGTGAGGAGGTTCTTGTAGAAAACACAAAGTATAAAAATAGATATATTCTTCTGAAGTTTTACATGGTGAAGATCAGATATGATTGTACAAGTCTTCTAATAACGATAGCTTGATCGCTTCTGCCAATGATGATGGCTAATCCTATTCCTCTACATGATAAAGCTTAGGTAAAGAGGTACAGGTCTTCTAATGACGATAGCTAACTCTGTTCTGCCTGTCTACCATCTCTGTTACAAGTTATGAAGGAACAGACAGTAGTTCGAACATATGAACATACATACAAATGACATAGTTTCATACGAACACACAATCAAAATGAGACACGCTACAGATCACGTAGGCTGTTTGAATTATAGGTCGGGGTAGTTGTCTCAAGCAGGGAGCTTGGACTAATGTTTATAAACAATTGAATGACTACAGGTGACGGCATGTTATCTTAGCCTACATACTTATTGTATACGTCATCTTTAGCGTCTCTAGTCTGATCACATTCCTGCAAGCAATCTGGTTGACCTCTAGTTTTAGTCTTTTATATATATGGACTAACATTCCATATTTTCATTATGTAAACACTTACATCAGCTCGGTCAGCTACCAAAACCAACTACTGAATATTACTCAAACTTGACTTGCATTTGACTTATAGGAGTGTGATACAGACACTATGTGAATATATATATATATAAGTAAATAAAAACTCATTGTGTACATGAATTGATTCAAGTAATAAAATATAAAACAATGATATTGGTAAATAATAGTGATCACGTGATATATAATGATACAGTTTTTCACTTCATCTCATTAAGATACATATGCTACAGAAAATACTAATGTACTCTGACAATTGCATAGAATGAAGATTAACATGATAAAAATCATATTTTAACTGATAAAAAATTTCATATATGAATTGATAACATTATTAATGTTTATGCTGATTGATTCGTTGATTTTTATGCTAACTGTTATATATCTGATTCATTAATCCATATACTAACTCATATATAACTGCAGATATTGGTAAGATAAAAGGTAACAGATTGATTATAGGCTACCTGATTTGTTTATACATATGTATATGGATTCATATAATTATGATTAATATATGTGCACTTTAAATAGATTCCTATTGCGTACACGCAAAGATATATTTCGATTCTGTTATTTATGATCATTTATATATAGGATACATGATACTTTATATATATAGGATACATGACCGAGGTTATACTACTTCACTTTTAACTAGCGTTCGAACAACTTTTCGTCCATTACACAGTTCCAGACAACCACCTATAGCCCAATGAAACGGCCTATTTCACAGGGTTAAAACAAGGGGAAAATTTGCCTGGGCGGGTCCAACATTCTATATTGCGCTCATACTTATTCTCTGCATCCTAAGCTACACGATTACGTTCGCGATGAATAAAAAAAAATTCCTTATTTAAATCAGGGATTTTTAAGTTAGGTAAGCTGCATTATTCCGCTTTTAAGATATCGAACGCCTGTTGATGCTTTTTAGACCATAATCAATCTACGCTCTTCTTCGTAAGATCTGTTAAAGGAGCTGTCATGAATTGAAGAGTTACATATTGCATACGATTGTAATACCCACTACAGCGCAAAAGTGCTGTATCCCCCTTTTACGTTAATAAGTACCGGAAAGTTATGAATAGCCGACACCTTACCATGGACTACTTTAAGACCTTGACCAGACACATAAAACCTAGATAAACATGTTCGGTTTTTAAAAAACTCACATTTAGATATTTTACTCTGAGATTATTTGTCTTTGTCTCTGTAGACTAGCTATTCTACTTTATGTGAATTGTACTTCTAAGGTATTAGAAAAGATTACAAGATCAACCATATAAGCATGTAGGGTATCCCCTAAAAGTCTCCAAACACTATATTGTAATTGGGGTGCAACGTAAGCCGGAGGCATACGTAAAAATTGATAATGTCCCCTGAGTGTGCTGAAAACGGTGTATGAGGTACAATCACTTAGGTAATGGTATCTGGTAAAAGCTTTTAAGTAAGTCCAAGTTGGTGAAAAAAAAATTTATTCTAACCTAACAGAGATAAGATGTCGTCGGTACATCGCACTGGAAACTATCGGGAGTCGTTTCCTTGTTTAAGCGTCAGAAATCTACGCAGATACGCCAAGTCCGATCTTTTATGGCATGACGTTTGAGGGAAAAATTATATGGGCTTATTTGATTTCCTAATGGCTCCTATTACTAACATTTTTCAACTTCGTCATTTATCTCTATTTTGAAATTTCATTGGGGTTCTACACGAAGGTACGTATATAGCTTTATGTTTGTCCTTAGACCGTATTTTGTTTTCAATGACATCCGTTTTTCTCCCAGAGATCACTCGCTAGTGGAGAAACTTCCTGGTATTCAGGTAGAAAATAAAAAAAAAATTCTGCTGAATCACCTCTGCTTGAATGACTTTACGGATATTACTTTAGATAGATTATCAGAGAGATTCATCCACGACCCGGTTGGGCGTGTGATTAAAAATTAGCAACAATAAAAAATGCGATATATAATAACTTCCGTATCCACGATATGTATACTTTTAGGGCTTTGTTCGCGGAAATCGTTATATTTCAGAGTGTCGGGAAGGATTAAAATTTCATTTCCCAGCAAAGTCTTTTTACACGCACTAAGACATTCGAGGGTGCATGCTTCTCAAGATTTTGCGTGCAAAGTACGACTGCGGTTGTGGGAGAATTCTGTTGGGTCATTTGAACAATGTTACGATTTATGAGACAAATGTATTGTTCCTTTATATAAGTTATTATTTGATTAATTGTCTCTTTTTTGTTCAAACTGATTTTGATATGTTTGAAGGTTTATAGGATTTTCCTTTGATAAACACGCCTTATTTTTGCAGGATGTAAGATAATATTTTGTGTATCCCTAGATGGATATCTTACAATTACACTAGATACAGATCAATGTTTTTTATAACTATAGAGGTATCTGTAAGCGCTCGCTTATCCGGACTTCTCATTAGGGAAGTTCGAACAACAGACGGTGAGTCCGTAAATACAGGATATTACGTGTACTAAAGAAATAAAACAAGATACTCTAATTTTTACGGCGCGTACAGTTGGGCTTAATCCACCACTACTTATAATAACTTACGTATTAAAAAAAAAAAAACGAAAACCTGCTCTGATTACTTTATACGGTCGTGTGTTTCATAGGAAAAATCCTTTTTAATTCAAAAAGATATTGGCATGTATGAACCAACATCGCTTTTCCCCACTCTGCTAGAGTCGCTTATTGTGTGGAATTTGCTATGCTTTGAACACTCGGCAGATTTAACTAACCTTGACCGCTTGACTAGGTGACACAGTAACCGAGTTTGCTTGTTTGATTCTGAAAGGCTACTGTTTCTATTTCTTTTTTGTTTTTGTAATAATTAGGATCCTTCTCTTTATTACCATCGGCAACGTATTGTGTTGTTTTTTTTAGCATTATGTTGCTGGTTTTACGTATAAAGCAATGAATGACGAACTATTAGGAACTGAGCGATTACTAATAAGACAAGTTATCACTACTGCATACAATATTAACTGTTTGTACTTCATTCTTTGCTAAAATTTGAAATAGTGAGGGATCCTGGTCAGCGCATTTAGCCTGATGAAAGTTTTTTACAGACATGTTATTCCTTGCAATCCAGCCATATTTTTTAAAGTTAAGTTGAGTCATTGAGGTTCGATATTTTATATAACTCAAAAAACTCAAGGCTAAAACTGCGATCGGGACTTGCAAAGGAGCATTTATTGTCATGACCCGAAATAGTGTTACCTCTAATTTATATAGATTTGTACGGGTGTTCCACTTGTTTTTTGTGTGTTTTCTAATCACTACGGTGCTTAACGACCTATCCATGCATCTGTATAAATACAGACGTCCACTGCGTAAACGCATATTCACTGTTTAATATGATTTGTTACGTAAGGGATTAATAATCACCCAAAATGATAAAATTAACATAGTATATGATTATGATATTTCAGTAGAACTTCTGGAAACAGACACTCAAAGATAAAAACTCGCAGTACGAAATCTCAATGATGTAGATAATTTCTGTTAAAAAAGTAAGATTAAGAATGTCTCGTAACTTCAACCACAGGAATAACGAAATTCGACCTGCAAAGGAAACACTCAAAGTTACTCCAAATGAATAAAAAATTGTACTTAGCTTGCTTTTGTGGGAAGTCACGGTGTTCCGATAACGACACACGGCCTTGGTCCTCCTTCTCTATTTAACGGATGACCTGGTTTGGCTTGAGTTTCCTCCGTGCGCGTTGTTTCGATGATTCGAGCCCTTGAAAGATCCGATGCTGCAGACGCGTTCGGTTTGTTTCTTGGAGTGCCGGCCGGAAACGCTCACTAACGATGTTTTCTTGAATGATTCTAATGAGAGGCGAAGCTTGCGTTGTCGTAGGAAAAAGGACACGTCGGTTTTGTTTCTTGAAGTTATTCACTAACGATGATACTAAGTTGCTTGAAGAATCTCTTGCTTTCGTCTTCGTTAAAGAGTTCTTGTTGTTTTCTGAAGTCGCTCACTAAACGATGAAAATAAGTTGCTTGAAGAATCTGCTGCTTTCGTCGTCGTTGAAGAGTTCTTATATGATACTTCATTATTCTGATATTTCTTCGGAGAAGTTGTAGAGTTCTTCTGGTCCACTGCCACCAATATTAGGGCTTGTTGTGCCTTGTATGATAAGGCGCCCGTATGAGGTAATGTTAGACTTGCGATAATCTATACGCTAAGTCGGTTGGTATTGCACTTCCATATTCAATGGAGTGTCTGGGGGTTTGTAGATCACTTACGAAGTCGGTATTATCTTGTTGGTTATTACGACGATGTGTTAAACTCATGTTGGTTCGGTGAGGAGGTTCTTGTAGAAAACACGAAGTATAAAAATAGATATATTTTTCTGAAGTTTTACATGGTGAAGATCAGATATGATTGTACAAGTCTTCTAATAACGATAGCTTGATCGCTTCTGCCAATGATGATGGCTAATCCTATTCCTCTACATGATAAAGCTTAGGTAAAGAGGTACAGGTCTTCTAATGACGATAGCTAACTCTGTTCTGCCTGTCTACCATCTCTGTTACAAGTTATGAAGGAACAGACAGTAGTTCGAACATATGAACATACATACAAATGACATAGTTTCATACGAACACACAATCAAAATGAGACACGCTACAGATCACGTAGGCTGTTTGAATTATAGGTCGGGGTAGTTGTCTCAAGCAGGGAGCTTGGACTAATGTTTATAAACAATTGAATGACTACAGGTGACGGCATGTTATCTTAGCCTACATACTTATTGTATACGTCATCTTTAGCGTCTCTAGTCTGATCACATTCCTGCAAGCAATCTGGTTGACCTCTTTAGTTTTAGTCTTTTATATATATGGACTAACATTCCATATTTTTATTATGTAAACACTTACACATGCAGGGAAATCATTTTAATACTTACAAACTGGGAAATGATGACCGTGATAGTAATTGGTTGAATTCTTATATGATAAATAATGATTAACAAGTATAAAAGAGGTAATATAAGCGACTGAAGAAGAGCATTATCTTAGGAGAGTGTGAAATCTCAGTTTCGTCGCCCACCTGTATAATTGATGAAATAAATTTTGCAGAGAATTGCTTCAAATCGATTATTCACTTGTGAACACCGAGTCTTTGAAAGGCATTTTAGTATCATTTTTGCAACTGATGGTAAATCAGCTTTAAACATTTTCATTTCCATTTTTTGCTCTTATCTCTACTGCACTAAAGGCCATTTTCGAATAAAATTCGGCTTAATTTCCGGTCCTAACGTGTATGATAAAGCACAAACCCGTCAATACTTGACTATGGAGTTTCGGGGGGAAAAATATCACCCTCGCTTTTTTTTTTTTTTTATTTTTTTTTTTTAATCGCTCCTGAAAATGAAATAGGATGAATTATTGTCAGAGGAAAATTAAGCCGGGTCTGATGAAAATTAAGCTGGGTGTAAACCCGATGGAAACATGCAGAGTTCGGCGCTAAATAATGCTGATTATGAGGCATTATATGACTGCGATTTATACATACCAATTAGTTATTCCCAGACGGGGTTTGGGGGGAAGGTAAAAATAAAAGCTGGAGTTTAGGGCAGTGGGGTGTTACATAAAAAGGGAAAAAAAGTAAAAATAAAAAAAAAAACAGAAGATTTTCTAGCACAATAGATTTCTAATTGATATGCCTCTGTATGTGAATGGCTGACTGTTTATGTAAAGAGACTCTCTCTCTCTCTCTCTCTCTCTCTCTCTCTCTCTCTCTCTCTCTCTCTCTCTCTCGCTCTCTCTCGTCAATCTATCATAAAAAAAATGGTCCTCCGTCGAGTAAAATGAATTAAATATTGTCGGTCCTTGTACTTTTGTAAGCTGACATGCGCTCTTTATGAGTATATACTACTTTCACGTTGACTTTAATATTTCAGTTTTATGCGATTTGCGTCACAGCTCCTTGCATTTATTTATGTGATATGTAACATGCTTTATATTTTACTGTTTATGTATGACGCGATTGGCAAGTTAAGTTTTTGTAATTTACTCAGCATAATTTTATTGATTTTCTTGTGATTTCATATAATTTTTCTGATTTCCTGGTTATGTATATTTGTGAATTAATTGTTTTGTGTTTTGTTTTAGTTAGTATATTACATGTGCAAGCATGCATATATATATATATATATATATATATATATATATATATATATATATATATATATATATATATATATATATATATATATATATGTATGTATATATATATATATATATATATATATATATATATATATATATATATATATGTGTGAGTAGATATACGCCTACGTATTGTTCTACGAAAGTTTATTACGATACCTTAAACAGTTTGTTACTCAGGGATAATCGTATATTGATTATTGTTTTTCTTCTTCCACAGGTAAGGGGTAATCTGGCTATGAAGAAAATGATTTAGCAGATGTGGGTGAAAGGTAAGATAAGAATATTTCTCTGTAATCATAAGCACATCAGGTCATGAAGGATATTAGCGCCAAGTTTATATTTATAATTCACGTTATCGGCGTGCTGGAAAATTTTTGCGATAAATATAGAGAGATAGATATGAGATAGATATATAAATAGACAGATGGAAGGGAACTTGAAAATGTGATAATCAATAAATTTGCGGTATGGGAAATCACTTTTCCCTTGTTGTACATCATTTCCGATATTAACAATGACACCGCCCTGAAATCAATATGAATTTTTGGAACCTGCCAATAAGCGAAGTAATTTAATAAACGCGCCCGCGCTGAATTGTTAGTTGTGGCATTTTGCATTCGATTAACACTCGGCTAATAGCTTCGGTCTTTTGCTCCGTGGCTTGGAGAGGCTTTGATATCAGTATCAAAACAATCATTACCTTTATTGTTTTTTTATGGGGGTTGGGGGAAGATTTATTTAGAGGTATACAGAGGGACGCAAATGAACAGTAACATTACACATAGGTCTCCCGTTCTTTGACTAACACAGCAGTAATTGAGTGGTTTGTTTCTTTGTTGGATAAGCATTAATTATGGGCACGGTAGCTGGTTGATTGTAATATGGCATATTGTAAAATAATTATGAGGAAGTGATAATTCAGAATAATGTGTATGAGATTGAGAGAGAGAGAGAGAGAGAGAGAGAGAGAGAGAGAGAGAGAGGATTCCACATATCCTACCTTATTTTAATACAGCCACGCAAAGATACACGTTAATATCATTGATATTTTTTGTGAGGGGAAAATAAACTCGAAAGAAATCCGAATAATGGGAGGCAATAAGGAACTCTCACACATCGCTGCCGTAGTCATAAGGGCTGTTTTTGCTTGTCCTAATTGACCTCATTCGTCAAGGCGTTTTTGTCCCCGACGGCTGACCATGAGCCAAGAAGATTGGAGAGTTGCCAATGATGGATTTAGGAAATTAACGCCTTTTGTCTTTTCTAGACCCTTTTCTTAGATAAAGGTGCCAGCGCGTATTCATCATATCGAAATCGATAGAGTTCATGGTGGTTTATTTTCCCTCCACCGAAGATTAAGTGATCGTAAAGGGATTTTTTATGGCTTCCCCGCCAGTTTTTAATCGCTTCCATAGGAAGTGGGTGATGCAAGTTTACGTACGAAATAGGAATTTTTACATATTTGGAAACAAGTCCTGTTACGAATGAACGTATATGCATTTGAATATAAAGATGTGCTGTACATAATTATATGCAACTTTGTAAATACATTCACATCTTTATTCATAAATATATATATATATATATATATATATATATATATATATATATATATATATATATATATATATATATATATATATATATATATACATATATATATATATATATATATATATATATATATATATATATATATATATATTATATATATATATATATATATATATATTATTATTTTATTATATTATTTTTATTTATATATTATATATATGATATATATATATATATATATATATATATATATATATATTGATGCTTGTACATTTACACATACTTTATCAGAGTCTAATGACCACCAAACGTTTCTCTTCGCGTGTTCTTTACCCAAAGGACCACCCCGCGGTTTTAAAGGTCATTTATCATGTGACCTGTCATTGTTTTGACCTCGACCATTCTCCCTCAATGAGCGACTCATCTCTTATAGCTTCTTCGGCAGCCCCTAGGGAGAAGAACCCTCAGTTTCAGAATGACAACTCAGTATTTTAATAATTTACTCAGGTAATAATATAATTTTTCAAGAACCAATAGTGTATTTTCGGCATCGATTACTGTAGGATTTGTAATGCCAGTTTTTAATGCCTATAATTAAATTTTTACTAAGCATTGAAAAGAATAATCTAAATTGGATGTTCATTTTGAGTCCTTGTGCAATTAATAATAATAATAATAATAATAATAATAATGATAATAATATATTACGTACCTTTCAAAGATTTATGAAATATACCATAAGGAATGAATTTATTGACTGGCACACGAACTTTAATTACCTCCGTCAGTAAATTTGCAAACAAGTGGTTTCCCCCTGCTTGTGTGTATGTGCACGTTTATTTGTGTTTACGTGTTTGTGTTAGTTGGGTATCTGAAAAGGTCACTGAAACAGGTTTCTATTAATTTGAGTGAAAACACCCATTTGAGTTACCACTCGTAATGATTAAGTTGTGCTTAATTATGATAGAGTTGATGGCCTGTCGCCATGGAAACCACTTTTCCTGCTGTTGTTATAGGATTGCCTCTTTTTTCAATTGTTCTCCTTTATTTAATTTCGTCCACGTTTTTAATCGTTTAAACTTATTCATTTTTTTCCAACTTTTCAGGTGTTCCCATATGTTTAATTTTGTTCACCTTTTAATCGTTCCCACTTTTTAAAAATCTTTTATAACTTAAAAAAGTTTTAATAGTTGCCATCTTTTTTCAGTAGTTCCCACTCATGTTACTCATGATAACTTTTTGTTAATTCCAACATTTCTTTAAAGTTCTCACCTTTTTTTAATAGTTTCCACCTGTTTAAATTCCCTCGCCCTCTAAATAAATGAATCCCTTCAAACCTGCATCGCCGATTTTGTGGCCGAAATAGGTTGCATTATTCATTTTACATTGTACTTATATGTGAGAGCCTCCCAAAGAATTTGTTCACCTTCAGTTGTGTTGGAAATAAACTCTTAATTGCAGCAGGGATTTACTTAAGCTCTGTTTTAAGGGCACCTCGCAATTCTTGTTTTATAGATATTATTTGGGATATTACTTTAGAAGACGAACCTATTCTATGTCTACTGACACCATTTACTTCGTGCTGTGCACACTAGGCTCCAAATTGTTAAAGATAATGTGTAGGGGTAAGTCTTTACAACACTAATTCTAAGAACGTTCATTTCATGTTTTTTATCATTCATTTTAGTCCCCTTATCCGTATTTATGAGAATCCTGTACCTCTCTCATAAATGGTGTTGTATTGACTTAAAAAGACTGAACTAATTTGGTGTAGCCCTGTACAATTCTGTCTCACCTATAAAAACGCCAAACTTGTATAACTAAAAATAAAAATTATTTTCCTTAAACTAGATGCCATAACTTATGTAAAAGAAATAAAAAAAAGTTTTGTTTTTCTGTCAGCAGAGAGGGAAGTTATGTAAGGGAGAGAGAGAGAACTCTAACAAAATCACTAAATTTGTATAACTGTATGAAAATTTAATATTTTAATAATGCATCTAAATAAAAATACTTTTGCTTAAACGAGAGGTGATGAGTTAAACATAATGGCTAAATGATATTCGTCCCTCTGTCAGCAGGAAGTGGAAGTTGTGTGTGTGTGTGTGTGTGTGTGTGAGAGAGAGAGAGAGAGAGAGAGAGAGAGAGAGAGAGAGAGAGAGAGAGAGAGAGAGAGAGAGAATTTTTACAAATATCTATGAAATAGAAAAGGAATTACGTATCAACCCGATGTCTGTAGGCATTCAACCAACCTCCCGGAAGAGGCAAAAAGGTGGAAGTATATTATGTTTTATGCCTTTATCTGCAGTATACAGTTTCGTTAAATTGTCTTCATAACATCAACTTTCATTTTCTCTCTCTCTCTCTCTCTCTCTCTCTCTCTCTCTCTTATCCAATCGGTATACGAGCGTTTTAATTATCCAGATCACTGTCAAATGATGTCTTTGATGGGTACCTCGGCTCTTGTAGTCTCCCCTGAACGCTGGTTATAACCCAATTATTATTTTGGTTGGGATTCAATATCACTTCCACGGCCCCGGCTTTGTTTGCTGCGAGAGCTTGTTTTGTTTGATGTTCGTGTTGGTTTAGAGGGATTTGTTTTCTCGAAACTAGGTTTTATGAGTTGTCTCCAGTGTCATTCCGCATCTTTATATTGTTACTCGTTGTGTGACTGTTTGAGTATCTTGACCCGTGAATCAAAAGTTCCTTTACACCGCATTCAGTTTTTTTTTTTCATTCATTCATTTATTTTTTGGTTTTGAGTAATTTACATGAGGACGATGGAGGACAAAAATAACGACAGGTTAAGGAGAAATAAATCATTGTCTCTCAGTAACTGTTGTCCTTTATTTATCAATGAAACCGAATAGTTCAGCAGTTGCGTGCGTTTTGGATTATTTAGGATGTAGATTGTAACGTTCCTCTCTCCCTCAGCCTGGCCTTTTGGGTGCTTTCATATAACTAATTCCAAAGAAGTTTTAGAATTTTAAAGATTATTTGAAAAAAGCATTAAAATTTGAATTGACTTTTAATCAAAGTTTTGTGAATATTGTCACTTTTGACAGAATGAATATTTTTGGAGCGAAACGTCGACCTCTTTAATTATAAATTATGATTTTTGGTAGTTCCACATAAGATTTTAAAAATGAGGAGTTGTTATTTTATAATCTAAAACTTTTATTCAGTGGTTAAAATGTATGAATGAATTGGTAAATTACGGTGAACCATATTAGAAATGCATAGATATATGAAAGGTTATGCCTAAGTTTATAAATGATGTATGATATGCTGTTATTGTGTCAGTGCTTGGATAGTTGTCATTGCTGTTATTTTATTTTTCATATATAGTTTGAAAACTAACTAACAGTGACATCTTGCCATTACGCTCGACATCTTTACTTGTGGCAGAATGATCATAAAGTACATGTGGATACGTTTGTTGGTTTTCAATACTTTAACGTTCATCTTTGCTATTTAGAGAGTTTAATTATTTTTGCTTTTCGGAGAATTTAGTGTTTTCAGGGATATTGCATTTAACATGGCTCGGCTTCGTTCGTGTTTGGCGTAACAATGTGATGATTGTAATTTACTTCTTAATTGTCATCATTAAAATTATCTGTAACTTACAACAGGACTATTGCTATAGCTAGAGGAAATGCTTATGCTATCTCTGTCGTAGGTAAATTATTATTGTCTGATTTTTTTTTAGTTATGTAGTTAATTAAATGATATGGGGATATATATGTATATATATACATGTATATAGATATATACATACACACATACACATACATATGCATATACATATACATAAAGAACATGAACAGTTAACCCAGAATTATTCTTTGTTTTGTATGAAGAGCCAATACATGCATAACCAGCAAAGGACCCCCAAAAGTTTGCGATGTAACGTGGTCTGTGATGGCACTCGAAGGAGAAGAACTCCCTGTAAATGTTACTAATAAAATATCATTTTATGGTATTCTCTGCAAGAGGACAGTTATGGTGCATCCCGCGAAATAATATTCTTGCAGATCCTATCAATCTTACATTTATGGTGCACCAAGCAAAAGAGTACAAACGATATTTCCCGCAAAGTAATACGTATTGTGTTTGAACAACCGAGTCATTGTGATTTTCCCATGGAATGGAATGCATGATTTGCTGCCAAAGAGTACGACGCTCTGTGATACCAGGAAATACGTACACATTTCATTCCCAGTAAAATGGTCCATCTTGGTTCCCTGCCCAGAAATGCTCTCAGTACGCTGATCGAAAGTCAAGTCAAGGAATATTGTGTCGATTATAGTTAACAACGAAACTAGTTCGAAATAAAACGTCATTAGAATATAAAATCACACCATCAAATTTCGTCATTGAATTTCCATGAAATTGACAGTTCATGAGAAACTCGTCATTTATTGAAAATTAACAATATGATTACGCTAATTAATACAAGCAGCAGCTCTCTCTCTCTCTCTCTCTCTCTCTCTCTCTCTCTCTCTCTCTCTTATTTCTTTGGTAATCTATACCTACATTTACTTATAAGAATGAATCTTTGTTATTTTTAATTTCCCGTCAGATTTTCCGTTTGTCAACCCATTCTCTCTGGAAATCGTCTTTTGAATTATCCATTACTCCAGATATTACAAGAAATGCACCTCATTGGTCTTGTGAAAAGTCAAGTTCGTAAAACCAAGCCGTTAGCTTCTTAAGCATTAAAAGGTGTTGGGCGGATTGATTGGTGAATGTCTCATTCGCATATTAATCTGTGTTAGATATTTGGTGAATACATCAGTACCTAATTAAGTGTCGAAATTTTTTATACACACACACACACACACACGCACACACATATATATATATATATATATATATATATTTATATATATATATATATATATAGATATATATATATAGTCTCAGTAATTGGGCGGCTACTTGGAAATCTTAACTTGATGATAAATAACAGTGCCAAGACCAGGAAGAACATTCTTTATTTAACGAGCTTTCGAGGTTCAAAACCTCATCTTCAGGCTGAAAAAATTGAAAAGGATGAGAAATCGCTAAAAATTACATTAAAATGAATTGTCTTATTAAAAGCTTCAGTCAAAAACATAAAATAAAACGAACATTACATACATACTAAAAAAATTACGATAAAACTAAAACAAAACGTAAAACATACAAAAACAGAAATAAAAAATGAAAATAATATGAAAGGTAAACAAACTACCCTCAAAAATAATATAGCTAACGACCCACTTTGTGTACCTACTATGAAAACTATATGATAGCTAGTTGAATACCGGACGAGTTGTTGTTCAATTCCGGTTCATTTTCCTTAATAAACAGCGACTCTGAAATTAAAAGGAAGTCCAGTCTATTTTGAGCAAAAAAAGACAGTACTCTAAAATCTAGGTTGAGTGAAAGAAAGGATGGTCCTGTGCTAAACTGTGTTCCCTTATGACAGACACACAGAGGTCTTTCCGTTTAGAACTAGGTTTCCTCTTTCTAAACCAACCATTTTTCTGCCATAAGGGAACACAGTTTAGCACAGGACCAAAATCCTTTCACTCACCTAGATTTTAGAGTACTGTCTTTTTGTTTTTGCTCAAATAGACTGGACCTTTTAAATTTCAGAGTCGCTGTTTATTAAGAAAATGAAAACCGGAATGAACAACAACTCGTCCGGTATTCAACTAGCTATCATATAGTTTCATAGTAGGTGCACAAAGTGGGTCGTTTAGCTATTTTATTTTTTGAGGGTAGTTTGTTTACCTTTCATATTATTTTCATTTTTATTTCTGTTTTTGTATGTTTACGTTTTGTTTTAGTTTTTATTTCGTAATTTTTTTAAGTAGTATGTATGTAATGTTCGTTTATTTTATGTTTTTACTGAAGCTTTTATAAGACAATTCATTTTAATGTAATTTTTAGCGATTTCTCATCCTTGTCATTTTTTCAGCCTGAAGATGAGGTTTTGAACCTCGAAAGCTCGTTAAATAAAGAATGTTTCTTCCTGGTCTTGGCACTGTTATTTATCATCAAGTTACATATATATCTATAGTAATATATATATATATATTATATATGATATATATGTTGTGCGTGTGTGTCGAGACGAAGAATATAAGAGGCTTATATGCACAGGATGCAAAAAGTTTATATAACTCAGACATGAAGCAGCAATTCGCATAGCTAATAAAATTAAAAGACAGACTAGAAATGCATTAAAAGAAATATTATGCCTTGATATGACCCGTTAGTAAAGAATTCCAAATTTGCAGTAACAAAATTCTTTTCGCAAATTTATTCTGTCCGAAGTTTCGATCTTTCAGGTCACGAGAGGATGACTGGACAAGGAACTCCTTTTTTTTTTTTTTTTTTTTTTTTTTTTTTTTTTTTTTTGTTTTTTTTTTTTTTTTTTTTTTTTTTTTTTTTTTTTTTGCGCTGCTTTTCGAAGTTATTGGATCATGCTAACAAGGTTTTTTTATTCTGCGTCACCAAGACGGTGCTTGAATTTGAGCCTCTGAAATCGAATGATGTCAGTGTGAATTTATACGACGAGGAAAGCAGAGTGCAAGGGAGACGGGAAAAGAGGGAGGTGGGGGTTAGTTGAGTGTTCCTCGCTGTGATTGAAGATGAGAGAGAGAGAGAGAGAAGAGAGAGAGAGAGAGAGAGAGAGAGAGAGAGGGGGGAGGGGAGTTGGGGCGGGGATACTAATTTACGTTAGAAAAGTCTTCTAGATATGACCTACAGGTAATCTGTTTTAACTAATTTAGTTACACAAGGCTGATGATATAGAAGATTTGGTCTGAAAAAGAACGCCTGAATATCTCGTAAAATCTGCTCTAAAGGAAGGAGAGAGAGAGAGAGAGAGAGAGAAGAGAGAGAGAGAGAGAGAGAGAGAGAGAGAGAGAGAGAGAAGGGGGGGGGGGATTCTTGCTTGAAAAGGTATGAGAAAGATGATTTGATGCCAGTTTAATATAATTGGAGTAAAGTAAGTGAAGTTATCCGAACCATTGAAAAAAAAAAAAGAAAAGTTGTAAAGGGAATCTGATGTTCCTTCAAAACAATATCAGTATTTGCCTCGAGTGCTACATTGCTATACCATAATCGGTGTCACATAGCTGTTAAATTATGAGTAAATAAATTATCACTTTTAAATTTATTTTTCTTTTTTAGAATTTAACATGATGTTTTTTATAGGGTTTGTAATTGTCTCACTCATTATATATATTTATATATATATATATATATATATATATATATATATATATTATATATATATATATATATATATATATATATTTATATATATTATATATATATATATATATATATACATAAAATTATAAATTTAAACTTTTTTTTTTCTTTTTTAGAATTTTTAACATGATGCTTTTTATGGGGTTTATAATTGTCTCATTAGTATATATATATATATAGTATATATATATATTATTTCTTGAAGAAACGCAGTATAATTTCATTACCTTCTGTAGTATATCTATAAGTATGGTACAATGAATTAAAACAGAATTTGTAAGTTTGTTTTTCACAAACAGTTGATGATTATTTCCGGAAAGAAAACAATTTTAATATAAATCATATGAATAAAATTGATTACTTGTAGATTTATAGCTGGGAAACTTTTGGACACGAATAATGAGATGATGCAGTGGCGATGGTGAATGATTTTTAGGCTTAATTTTGATAAGTTGACCTAGCTCAAGCAAATGTTTGCGGTGATAATAAGACGATGATGAAAAATGTAACTTATCATATTTAGTTTCAGTGTGTTAAATGATAAAAAGAGGACGGTGATGGAAAGAGGTAATTGTAGAATTAATGCACAGATAAGAAAGAATGATAAAAGAGACAGTTACGAATCAGAGTTGATGAACAAGAGGAAAATGGTCATTAAAATAAAGAAATAGTGATAAAGAAGGTGAAGTATTTTACCATCCTTGTGAAGAGTCAGTAAGCACTAGAAAATGGCAATGACTACGAATCAGTGACTGGAAAAAAAAAAAAAAAAAAAAAAGAAAAAAAAAAATAAGACATCGAGGAATCCAGGAACGAAAAGGGAGACGTGAAAGTACTGCCGCAGCCGATAAACACAGTGATGGAGAAATAACGAATCCATAGGCAACAAAGGCAGTAAATACAACATCAGGGCTGAATTCGCCGCCTCCCCGCGGACCTTGTCCCAATCAAGGGAGAACCACATGCGAGCCAAATCCAAGCAATTGCTTCTCTAGGGAAATTCATCCCTCTTCTCACCCCCCCCCCCCCCCCCCCACTCCCTCCTCCCCCTTGCCCTTCACCCCTTACCCACACAGTCACTCTCCACTTGCAAACGACTTGGCTGCCCTTTCAAATGCTACGCTGGAGGTCCCTTTTATTAGCAGAGGGGAACAGACGAACGGACAGGCCAAGGACAAGGGTTAAGGGCGAGATTTTAAGCCATGGCATCACTGCCTCCTATTTGGCTCGTGGAGGAGTTATTGTAACCATCTGCTTTTTTTTTTAAAGAGTAATTGAAATGTTGATGGAGTGATTGTGCTCGGTATTTTGGAGATTAATTGGAACGTAAAGGGAGAATTGTTATTATTATTTAGTCGTATTTTTTACAGTAGAAATAGCGACCAGGTCCATGGAAAGCCTGGACGAAGGCTTTTTAAAGCGGTTATTGTAAACGCGGTATCAGTACTCTCATATATATCTACGTAAATGGAGTGATTATGTCCACCTGGTGCATTGTATCCAGCGCTTATTGGCCGAATTAAAAACTTTCTTGTTAAATGGGTTCAAATGTGTATATGTTTGTATGTCTACGCGTTCTGTTTATGAGCTGTATAAGATAAGAGAATGTTCGCGTAAACTTATAAAAATTTGTACTTTGGTACCAAAAGGCAATCTATTACTTATATGTTTTGACTAAAGTTTATATATATATATATATCCATATATATATATATATATATATATATATATTATATATATATATATATATATATATATATATGAGACTGGTAAAGATATTCATTTTATATCTCTACTCAAGATGACCACTAGAAGCCCCTTCTATCCCCAATTCTCCATCAAGCGGAGAAATCGTTATCCATCTTATTTGTCTCCTGCTGGCTATCTGCCTTTATTGCCTTTTATCTTAATCTATTTGTCATAGCAAAAGTAGTAGTAGTGCAAAAGAGTATTATCAATGGCTCTACCATCCTTTTTATGAGGTAGTAGTTTTCGAATTTCTGTTCGAGTTTCTGTTCATCCATAAAAGCTATACGAAATAAAAAAAGATAAAAAAAAAAATAAAAAGATAAAAAAAAAAATCCATAGATTGCCTTTCCTCTTTGAGATCAACGTTCTCTCGATAATTGGCTCTCCATATCAAAGTGATTCCTTAATGAGCGACTTGTTTTGATTCTTTGTGTCCAAATATTTCTCTATGAGGAAGGTATAGAATTGCAGGAGAATGTGTTTCTTTGACTTCCCTCCGACAGCTTTAAAAAGGGGATAAGAATTGCTCTATGGAGGAATGAAGAATTGGAAAATCCCAATTAGGGTTAGACAAAGCAGAGGGTGTAAAGTTACCTAGTCGTGTTTCGTTGTGTTGACTGTGTAGTGGTGTGTATGGGTGTAAATACGTTTCTCAAGGGAGAGTCATATCGCCAGTTATATGAATTAAACCAATTTTTATTATCTTATTTAAAATCTATTGGATGGTGGTGTTAAAGTTTCTAATGTCTATACATATATACTATATGTCTATACATATATATATATATATATATATATATATATATTATATATATATATATATATATATATATATATATATATATATGTGTGTGTGTGTGTGTGTGTGTGTGTGTGTTTGTTTGTGTTGTGTGTGTGTATGGTGATAGCATATGTGTATTTGTATGTGTTGCTTTTTATATATCACAATGATGTAATTTTCTTAGCTTAATATTTTTTTCATACGAAGGGCTCCTTTGATTCAACTCGGTAGAGTTTTGGGCTACGATACCAAACTTCGAGTCTGCATTGTGACAATTAAAAAAATATCGCCTTGGCTTGAAAAGTTATCATATTTGTGAGCACGTGCTCGTGTGTGAGTGGGTGGAAGAAAGGGAGGGGGGTGAAGGGAATGCAGGAAAAGGCGCCACCCAACAGTGTTGGCCTGAAGTCTGGTGGAAAGATGAAGCGTTTTTTGTAAACGGTCAGTTATCAAAAAGTAGAGTAGTTATATGGGTGCATAGTTATGCGTGTTTGTTTGCGTACCATTATTATATTATGGGCAATAAATTTATATAAATATCATCCTTTATATAAACTCATACTTGCAAGAGGAGTCCAAGTGGTAGCTGGGAGGACCAGTACTACACCGTGAGTTTTGATTTAATAAAACAAGATTAGAAGTGCCAGCCTCCGATGCATTTCTTTGTTGACTCGACATTGCCGAGTACCTTACGGAGAATTGTTTGATTAAATGAATGTAGAATAATAATTTTTCCATTTCCATTTTTATTTTAGATTAAATGGGCTGCATCATTCTCATTTTCTTGATTTTTTTTCTAAACAAACAGCTGATGTAGATTGAGTTCTACACTGAAATATAATTGATACTGCTGTAAAGTGTAACTTGAAAAAATGCATAGTAAAAATCCATCTATTAGATATTATGGAATTCTGGAATTTTGAGGGCAGGCGCTCACAGATGGGCATTAAAAAGGGAAAGCATTGTTCGGTGGAACTAGTGAGGAAGGTCAAGAATGGTATCACATTACGTTGAGTGATGTAATAACAAGACCTGTTCAAGGGTGAAAAGTTGCAAGTCAGGAACAACTAAAGAAGAGAGAAGAATTCTCAGTAGAGAGAAGGAAACGGTCCTTTGAATTACCTTTAATTTATGTGGAAAAGCCATCTGATAGGAGAAGGAAGATCCTCTCTTAACCTCAACGGAGCAGTGACTGAAATAACACCCACAGTACGGAGCCGTGATCCCCCTTACAACGGAAAGTGGCCAATTTGACGAGCAAACCAAATGCCCTTATCTGTATAGATCCTGAGAAATCAAGAAGCAGGGGAATTCGCTTATTTCTGAATGTCATGCTATACTTCAGTTTGTTCAGATTTGAAAAATACTGTAGCTCAACTTTCACTGGACTGTTGTCATTCCTGTTTATTTCGCTATTCTTTTTTAATTATAATACAAAAATGGTTCTCCATACGTATTGTAAAGTACATTTAATTTTGACTTCATGAATAGCACTTATGAAAGTGTCTTTCCCGTTGACGGCGAGAAGTAACATCCATTGCGCCAAGCAGATATGCATATTTTCCCCTCACCGTCAAAAAGAAAAAAAAAAAAAAAGTCGTTTGGCCCCATGAAATAGGATGAGATCACAAGAAGGCTCTTCCCCTTTTTTACTTCTTCGTATTCCCTGGCCTTTAGACCAAGGTCTTTTTTTTCTTCTTCTTCTTCTTTTTCCACCGTCTTCCCAGATTGCCTTCTCGGGGAAGACCTGTTATTTCATATATTTATGTCGGAACTTTTCTTCAAATCCTCAAGGTTCCCTCGAGGATATTATGATGTTTGTCCCAGCGAAAGGAACCCGCTTCTTTACTAACCATCGGGATAAACAATTTTATTAGCCTGATCTTTGTTTTTTGTGTTGTTTCTGTGCGTTTGTGGGTCTCTCTCTCTCTCTCTCCTCTCTCTCTCTCTCTTCTTATCTCAGTCTGTGGTCGAAATACAGATTACATCTACTTTGGGTGTCATATGTCTATGCCATCTGCTACGCCCTTCTACTCCATAGGAACCTTCTGCTCTGTGACTTAAATTCGTTGCATCCTTTGGCATATTTTTTTCTTTTTCTTTTTTTTTTTGTCTACCAGCAATTTCAGGAGACAAAATGGTTTTGGCTCTGAGGCAGGGGAAATTCATAAAGGCGACTTCATAGGGTTTCAGGAATTCCCTTTTACAAGATTTCTTTGTTGTATAGTACAGGTTTGACCCTTTTTTAAGCTGAGCTTTTTCGATATTTACTTTGATGCGATTTTTTTGTCTGTGCGTGTGCTGGTGTTTGGATGAACCGGATGTCGAATGTGGATATGAGCTGGATTCAGGGACAGTAAATCAGTTTCTCTTGTGTATTTTAATGCCATATCAAGTACCCGGTGCACTGTAGGCATTACTTAAGGTTTTTAGCCTAAACTCTAACTTCCATTCCATTCCATATCAAGTATCAGCGACTGTGGAATAAACTTATTATCTTTCTTGGACTTTTAGATATTTTGTCTGCGAGAATGAAATCACAAAGGTCCAGATAGATTCCACCTACATTTAACAACCTCTAGTAAGACCAGTAAGTCACTAAATACCTATTTTTGAGAAGCTCTAAAAAAATATTTTACTAAATTGGCATTACAAAGGAATTCGCCACATTTCTTTAGCCCCACAAGTGGTCTAAGGCTTGCTAAAGAGTATGATTTTGCCTCAAAGAATAGTTCACTGTACTAGGTCTTATCGGCATAGATTTGACAGATAAAATAAAAGAGATTTTCACCACATCACTAAAGATGTCATAATCCTTATTATTCATCAAGTGGCATAGTTCTTGGAATTCTATGAATGAGTTTTATAATCGTTACTTGTCAAATTTGCATGAAAGTTTGCCTACTCTAACCATCCGAGTTATGTCATCATCAAACAAAAGCTATGTGAAGTGAGCTATCGGTTGCATACCTTTGAAATTTATTAGACATTTAGTTCAGTGACGATCTGGATTTCGCTACTTGTATGTTTGTATTTGCTTTGGTCTGATCGGTTTCATTTAGTGAATAGATTTTTTTTATTTTACTTATGAACACATTAAAAGGTTTTCTGTTCCTTGAATACAGTTATGTTAGATGACCGAAATGCTTTTAGCGGATGTTTTTTGTTATTAGAGAAGCCGCAGAAGTAGTGTAATGGTTGATGTGCTTCGATTTTTAATTTGCAAAATGCACTGGAACTGTAACATCCCGCATAAATCAATCTGAGTAGGTATCCCTAGATTTTTGTAGGTCTAAATTTGGCTTGTATAATCCGTTTGGTATTATACAGTGAATGCGTGTGCTATATTACTAATTGCTTCGTACCCATCCAGCTTACTCTTTGAGCAGATTAATTTTAATTTAATCTGGGAGAATTATGATCCCTTTTAAAGTTAAGGGGAAATGTAGTAATTTCGATTTGCGATTCGTTATCTGGATGCGTTTGATATGTTTCATGCTTCGTATCATACAGCTGCACTTCTTTGACTTTTGCTAAGTTTCTCAAATTGTTGCGATAATTTCTGATTGCTTCGAATTTCCTTTATTCAAATAATTTGAAGGTATTTTCCGTTTCGCTTAAATTTTCTGCCTTCCTTTCACTGCTCTCTTAAGTTGGTTCATATGAAGCCTTGATTATATAAACTTAAGGAAAGACGTACCTGTTTGTTTGCGGGTGTATTTTCATTTAAGAATTTAAGAATTCATTTAAGAAGGAAAATAATTCTCTTGAATCTTTCCTCAATACTGATTCAGTCGCACGAAGATAGCATAGGTGTTACTTGGTGTCAGTTTCAGTATGAATAACCAGTACTGTCCTTTCATTTTTTTATAGGAAGATAAAATGAATAACAGCGATACTAGTTGTTTGGTACAGGATAGAACGACAAATGTATTTTACTGTTGGATGGAAAGACAAAGGTCATTTCCAACAGAATGGAAGAAGGAAGGCTTTCCCTTCTTTTAGGGCAGAATGAAAAATGCATATCCTCGGCGCAGAATGAGAGTTGTCATTCCCCGAAATGTCAGTACCGACGGCATCATTTTCGCCGCAACTGACCTAACTCATGAATGGCAATATTCTGCCGTTGACCAACAACTTGAGGAGCACCTAAGATACGCTCCTGAATTCGCGTCCTTATTGCTGGAACGTACGCAAACACCGATGCTCCCTCAACAATAATATCCGTCACATTATGTGAATTTATAGCGGACATAAACTGGCGTTCGTTTTTCCCTTGTCTTTCGGCGAGTGTCATACGCAGTGAAATATAGAGGACGCCAGCCCTGTGCGTGATGATCCTCTTGTCTGTTCACTCGCCTGGAATTTATAGATATAATAAACGACGTCTCACTTTATAGGGATTTGATCTCGGTGCGTTCATGTCAATTCAGAACGTCGTCGCG